>NW_007377483.1:365693-368120 GCF_000475195.1 Diaphorina citri | reverse complement strand
TGTAGGTTATGCGGGGAGTGCGAGGAGACAGCTACTCATGTCATCTTCGAATGTAACTCCCTAACAATATGGAGACTTACTGTAGGGTTAGCCAACCCCCAGCAAGATATCCATAGACACAACCTAACTAAAAAGCTCCTGAAGATCGCTCGGATCTTCGAGCTTAGCTAGGAAACAGCTTAACCCCACACACAAAAAGCCCAAACTGAGGCTTAGGTGTAGGGGCTGGTCAGCCCCAAAGGACGGGTTGAGCTTCTACGAATCTTTGTATCTACGTTGCTATACATACCTAGGTATTTATGCATTTATTATTTTTTTTTGCATTTAGTAGACTGTGCTAATCTGCTAATATTGAATTTAGAAAATTAGGTTTACGTTCTGCTAATTTCAGTGTTTTGTCAATGGTTTACCCATACACACCCATTTTTATTATTATTATTTATATATATTTAAATATATAATGGATTTTTATGAAAATGGGGCAAAGACTAGGTATTCTTTCACCCTATGCCCTATTTTCTCGTTATAACAATGGATTTTCATCTGACCTACTCTGGAAACTACAATACGTTTCATTACATCATACGCCCTTTGAAAATTTCACACACCAACACATTCTGCTCATAATGTACAGGCAGGTTCCCTATCAGTAGCTTGGATATCTGCCTGGTAAGCGGTAGTTCCCTATCAGCCTGGTAAGCGCTAGTTCGCGCGTTCAATTCCCGGCCGAGGGTTATTTTCTTATTTTTTCATCTGACCTACTCTGGAAACTACAATACGTTTCATTACATCATACGCCCTTTGAAAATTTCACACACCAACACATTCTGCTCACAATGTACAGGCAGGTTCCCTATATCAGTAGCTTGGATATCTGCCTGGTAAGCGCTAGGTTAGCGCGTTCAATTCCCGGCCGAGGGTAATTTTCTTCTTTTTTCCACAACAGATAAGGTTCGTTCCCAGAACAGCTGGCTTTTTCCTAAATAGATGAAAAACGAGAAAAAGAAGAAGAAGAAGAAGAAGAAGAAGAAGAAGAAGAAGAAGAAGAAGAAGAAGAAGAAGAAAGTTACAGACCTATAAAACTATAAAACGCAAACGTAGGGAGTTAAGGATACATTAAAAAGGGCCGTATTTTCAGTCCAATTATAACCTAACCTTTTCCAGCCTTCCTCCATTATCTAAACTTCCAATTACCTAAAAGTTCCCTTTATAGGAGTATTTCAAACCTCTCTCCCCTTCCTAGTTTCCTAATAGGTAACGGCACATAATAGGTAATATTTTTCCCCTCCTCTCCTTCTCTCTAACCTCTCCCTCCCCTCTCCTCCTCCTCCTCCTCCTCTCATTCTACTCTTCCTTTTCATAATTTCCTAATAGCCCCGCCTATCAATATTTTTCTCCTACCATCCTTCTCCTCTCTCCTTCAAACCCTCTCTTTTTCTTTTTTCTCCCTCCACTCTCTTCTCTTCCTGAGTTCCTAATAGTCCTAATACCCCTAAAAAATATTCCCCATCCTCCCTTGTTCGCTCTCTCTCCCCTCTCTTCCCCCTCCCCTTCTCTTTCTTCTTCTCCTTCCTCTCCTCTTTTTCTTATTGCCTACTGACCTAGATTCGCCAAACAAAATTCGTGCACCTAATTCTCTACGAATTCCTTTTGTTCAAAAAAGAGGGGGAAAGAGAAAAGGAAAAAAACAGAATAGGAGGAGGAAGGGGAGGGGGAAAAATCGGACCTTTTACGAAGAGACGCCTTTCGGACAAAAGGAAGCTTCTTTTTTTCGTGAAATGGGTCAGTTCACTCATATTTTCAAGGAATTAGGAACATGAGTTCGACCTTTTTAGAGAGGAAATTTCTCAAGGCTCTCCAAATATTTTTTATAGGTACTTTTTAGTCGTGACTTCTCTTTTTGAAAATGAAAATTTTAGTCTAAAATGTTAGGGTTCGTTCTTGGAACTTTCTCCTATCATGTTTTCCTTTTCTCTTCGATTATTTCGGAACAATAAGACCTTGGCACTTACAGTCCTATATCTATCAAAAACATAAAAAAAAATTATCTCTCTCTCTCTCTCTCTCTCTCTCTCTCTCTCTCTCTCTCTCTCTCTCTCTCTCTCTCTCTCTGTTTTTTCACATAGATCCTCCTCTCCCTCCCCTCTATCTCTCTTCTCTTCGTCACGCTATCTCTCACCTCCCCTTCCATTTCTATTCCTTCTTTCTTCCTCTCTCCTCTTCCTGATCCTCTCCATCTCCCTCTCCAATATTATTAAACCAATATTATTAAAGTTTTAGGTTCACATAACTTTCACACTCCATGCACGTATGTATGTATAATAACTTCACATCTCTCTTTCTCTCTCTCTCTCTCTCTCTCTCTCTCTCTCTCTCTCTCTCTCTCTCTCTCTCTCTCTCTCTCTCTCTCTCTCTCTCTCTCTCTCT
>NW_007377483.1:359933-365419 GCF_000475195.1 Diaphorina citri | reverse complement strand
TCCGAGAACAAACCTAATCCCTTCAGGATGAAATCCGCCACGCCGCCCCGGGCGGCGGGAATCGAACCCGCGGCCTAGCGCTTACAAGGCAGGCGTGCTACCTTCCAAGGTAACTTGGGCTGGCTTACCTTGGTTCGTCCGTTGATAACAAAGTCTCCCATTCGACCATTATTGACCATCCTGTTGGCTCGCATGATAATCGCGTCCACTTCGGATATAAGTCTCCCGATATTTGAACAATACGTTTCCCGTCCATCTATCCAAGTGATTTGATCGCCGCGAATTGTCTTCAGGTCTTGCTTGTTGGTAGATTTGTTGCTGACTAGTTGTCCGTCCTTGAACACGCCGCTATGGTACATGCCCAGCACTTCGTGTAACACAGCCATACCTGAGGAGAGATGGTGAGGAAGAAACATTTCAGAGCCATTGCGGTTGCATTGGAAGTGTAGTCGTGCAACTTTTATCCATTTTTTTTGTTTTTTTTTTTTTTTTTTTTTTTTTTTTTTTTTTTTTTTTTTTTTAAGAGGTTTGACAGAGGGAACTTTAACTGCTATGGTCTTATCGTCCCGAAATCGAGGAGAGAAGGAAGACAGGATAGGAGAAAGCCAGCCGTTCCGAGAACGAACATTATCCCATCAGGATAAAATCCGCCCCGGGCGGGAATCGAACCCGCGGCCTAGCGCTTACAAGGCAGACGCACTACCAACTAAGCTAACTAGGCTGGCTTAAAAGAATAAAATGGAAAATCTTATGGTCGCCTGGTATCTAATTGAGTATGCAATGTGCTCATCACAAAAGAATAGGTCTAGCAAAGCTGTCCAATCCCAATACATAGTAACTCAATAGTTCAATTGAGAACGCAGACTTGAACTTTGGAACCAGCAAGTACAACAGCCCCTGCTTGAACTCAAAGAGGAACTACCTACTGGGAGCAGCCAACCATTCCTAACCTGGAAGGCCCTAAATCGCCTTCGGTCCGGAGTCTCCTGCTGCAAATATAACAAAAAGCTATGGGGGTACGAAGAGGATGCAACCTGCGGGTGCGGCAGTGAGTAGACGCATGATCATCTCCTGGTATGCGGCCAAATGGAGACGACATGCACTCACGCAGATCTCCTTGCGGCAAATGAGAGGGCAGTTTACGTCTCAAATTACTGGGGAAGAAAGATTTGATGAGAAAGAAGAGGACACAGAAAGTAAGTAAGTTCAATTGAGTTATAAATTTTGCAGGTATCTATCAACTTCAGGTAGCTACCTACCTTTACCAAATTTCATGGAATCAAAAGATAAAATTCAAAGGCAAATTTCATCAAGATAAAACTTGGAACGTGTTTGTTCCAATTATTTATTACCTATCTTTCTGTCCGTAACTGACATTTAGGAATCGAAGATAAAAATGAAAAAGGCCTCGATTTTTTTTTAATAAAACTTGACATCAAAACAAACCCTGATAACAAATAAGCCTAGGCTTCAATACGAACCTTTGTGTTATTCCTACCTAGTGATTCCCAACATTTTTGGATCTTGGGTATTCTCCTTATTGATTTGGTTTTTTAATTTTTTTAACCATCAACCCCCGTTCTAAAACGGTCACTAGGCCTCACTGAATTGAATTGAAATAGGTAATTGAAAATTAATTCCCAATGAAATTTAATGGGAATATTCTCTCTCTCTCTCTCTCTCTCTCTCTCTCTCTCTCTCTCTCTCTCTCTTTCTCTTGAATCTCTCCATTGAAAAGTATTGGAAGGATTTTAGAAAAACTCGTGTATCTTGATGAATAATGAAGATATCAACATGATTCTTTTTTGCATTAGAAAAGCTGTTCAAAAAGGGCTAAAAGTTAGGATCTTCTTTCATAGAAGTCCTCAATTTATGTGTATTATGGAGCTTAAAAGCTGAATTTCACGTTTTGTTCATCAGGATTTGTAAGGTTTTTTTTTTAATTTTAGAGGATTCCCACTTAGATATTAAGTAGGAATTTTAAAGGTAGGTACGTACATACATCATAGGTAGATAGGCCTGGACTAACAAAATATTATTAATAAAAGGTCGATTCCTACGTAAAAAAGTCAAAAATCCACATCTGATGTCAAAAAAGTAACTTTAGAAGAGGAAGACTTCTTCTTCCTCTTCTTCTTCTTCCTCTTCTTCTTCTTCCTCTCCTCCTCCTCCTCCTCCTCTTCCTTCTTCTTCACCTTTGGTAAGTTCATCCTATATTCATTATTTGTTTTCTTTCTTTTTTTCTCTCCTTGTACTCTTTCCCTCTACCGGGTCTCCTGAGTAACCGAAGGAGAAAGATGTATCGGAGAAATTTATGCGGGAAATTTTACTCCTCCCCCCCCACCCCCGAGGGAAAAAAGAAGGGGAGAGGGGGAATTCTGAGGGGAGTATAAAAACTAGGGTAAAAAACACACAGGGGTTCGGAGAGGAGGGAAATTTATTTTGGAGTGTGCAGGGAGAAAAGATGGAGAGGAGAGGGAAAAAGTACGAGAAAAGGGAAATTTTGAAGGAAGAGGGGAAAAAATAACACATAAATTAGTAACATCGCGAGGGGAGAAGGATTCTCTCCCTCTTCCTACCTTCCCCCTATCACTCTTTCTTTCCTCTCCATTAATTTCCTACCTTCTCTCGTTTCAATTCTCAATTGCATACTTCCTGTATCGGAGTTTCCATCCACGAGTTTCCCTTCCTTCATTCTTTTATTCGATAAAATAAATTCCCTGTCCTCCTTCTCCTCCTCCTCCTTCGTGTTCATCTTCTCCTCCTCCTTCTTCGTGTTCATCTTCTCCTCCTCCTTCTTCTCCTTCTCCTCCTCCTCCTTCTTCTTACTTTTCTTCTTCTTCTCTCTCTTCTCCTCCTCTTCCTCTTCCTCCTCCTTCTCCTTATTCTTCTTCTTTTTCCTTCTTCTTGTTATTTTTTTCTCTTTCTTTGCTAAGTTGTGCTTCATTTTTTAATGCTCAAAACAAATTTGGATTTTTCTTCGGCACTTCCTAAATCTTTTGTTAGCATTCAATATTGAAGAGGTAAAGAAAAAAAAAAAAAAAAAAAAAAAAAAAAAAAAAAAAAAAAAAAGGAAGAAGAAGAAGAAAAAAGTTACAGACCTAAACGTAAACGTAAGGAGTTCAGGACGCATTAAAAAGGGCCGTATTTTCAGTCCAATTATAACCTAACCTTTTTCAGCCTTCCTCCATTATCTAAATTTCCAATTACCTAAAAGTTCCCTTTAGGAGTATTTCAAACCTCTCTCCCCTTCCTAGTTTCCTAATAGGTAACGGCACATAATAGGTAATATTTTTCCCCTCTCCTCCTTCTCTCTTACCTCACACTCTCCTCTCCCCCTCCTCATCTCATTCCCCACTCTTCCTTTTCATAATTTCCTAATAGCCCCGCCTATCAATATTTTTCTCCTACCATCCTTCTCCTCTCTCCTTCAAACCCTCTCTTTTTCTTTTTTCTCCCTCCACTCTCTTATCTTCCTGAGTTCCTAATAGTCCTAATACCACCCCTAAAAAATATTTCCCTCCCTCCCTCCCTCGTTCTCTTTTTCCCCTCTCTTCTTCTTATAGGAGTATTTCAAACCTCTCTCCCCTTCCTAGTTTCCTAATAGGTAACGGCACATAATAGGTAATATTTTTCCCCTCCTCTCCTTTCTCTCTGACCTTTCCCTCCTTTCATCCTCTCCCTCTACTTTCTTCTTTTCATAATTTCCTAATTGCCCCGCCTATTAATATTTTGCGACTACCCTCCTTCTCTTCTCTCCCTCCCCTACTCTTTCCTCAACCTCCACTCTCTTCTCTTCCTAAGCTCCTAATAGTCCTGATACCAACCCTTAAAATATTACCCTTCTCTTTCTTCTTCTCCTTCCTCTCCTCTTTTTCTTATTGCCTACTGACCTAGATTCGCCAAACAAAATTCGTGCACCTAATTCACTACGAATTCCTTTTGTTCAAAAAGAGGGGGAAAGAGAAAAGGAAGGTACAATCCGAAAAAAAAAAAAAAAAAAAAAACAAAAAAGTAGGTAGGTTACGAGTATCTACAATGCTTAAAGAAAGAACAAAACTCTTTTCCTCCTCCTTCTTCATCTTGTTCTTCTTTTTCTTCTTGTTCTTCTTCTCCTTCTTTTTCTTCTTCTTCTCCTTCTTAATTCTTCTTGTAGATACCTACTTGTTCTCCTTTCCTTTATAGTCTCCTTTTTCTTAGACTTATTTTTATCCCTTTTCCCTTCTTCTTCTTCTTCTTCTTTCCTCGCAGCTCTTTTTTTATATTTATCTATAGATACCTAGAAGTTTCCATTTCTCTCATTGCCTTTCCAGAATCTTGTTTCTCCTTCTTCTTTCACGCTCCTCTGCCGTCTCTCCATCTTCCCTTCTCCTCTTTCTCTTCCGATTTTTTTTTCTTCTTCCTCTTCCTCCTTTTGAAGTTACTTAACATGAGTTCTAATTATCTATTATACAGTTATTTTACAAAATAAACAACTTGAACTACACTGTATTCACATTTCACAATTGCAGTTGAAGCACACTGTATATGCACATGTACAGTTCGTAGGTAGTTAATGTAGGTAGGTTAGGTAGGAAGTACATGAAATATAAAACATGTACAATTGTACCTACAAATATACCTACAAACCTACTTACATTTTACGTTTATAATATCCCTTTCCTCCCTCTTCCTCTTCCTCTCTCTCTCTCTCCCTCTCTCTCACTCTTTTACTTTACATCTTTCTCTCTCACATCATTTCTTCCACCTTTAAATTAAGGAGGGGGGAAATTTTCAACCTGAAGGTAAAATAATCTCCCTTTTCCTTTTCTCTTTGATTTATTCTCTCTCCCCCCTTTTTTCTCTCTCTCTCTCTCTCTCTCTCTCTCTCTCTCTCTCTCTCGCTCTCTCTCTCTTATTCATTATTGTCACTTGTATATGATGTTTTAGAAATGAAAAACAGGTACCTACAGCTCACATTTTAAAACATAAAGAGAGAGAGAGAGAGAGAGAAAGAGAGAGAGAGAGAGAGAGAGGGAGGTAGAGAGAGAATACATGGATTTATGCTTGATTAAAAATGATTTCCATATTACTAAGACCTCTTTTGTTCCTCTTTCTCTCTCTCTCTCTCTTTCTCTCTTTGTCTTTGTTTCTCTTTCTTCAATACTCTCTTTCTCCTTTCCCACTCTCTCTCTCCCTCCCAGAGAGAATACATGGATTTATGCTTGATTAAAAATGATTTCCATATTACTAAGACCTCTTTTGTTCCTCTTTCTCTCTCTCTCTCTCTCTCTCTCTCTCTTAGTCCCCTCTTTTCTCGCTCTTTCCTCACTCTTTTTGTCTCTGTCTCTCTCTCTCTCTCCCCCTACTTCTCTATCTCTCACTCGCTCTCTCTTCTTAGTCCTTACTCTATTTTATCTCTCACTCGCTCTCTCTCTCTCTCTCTCTCTCTCTCTCTCTCTCTCTCTATTTGTTACTGATAATTATTTTTTTCGACAAAAGCAGCT
>NW_007377483.1:348869-359908 GCF_000475195.1 Diaphorina citri | reverse complement strand
TCTCTCTCTCCCTCCCTCCTCTCTCTCTCTCTTCTCTCTGTCTTTGTTTCTCTTCTTCAATACTCTCTTTCTCCTTTCCCCTTGCGTTTCCCACTCTCTCTCTCCCTCCTCTCTCTCTCTCTATTTGCTTACTGATAATTATTTTCTTCGACAAAAGCAGGCTTTCATCTGCTGCTCGTCATTATAAAGACAATCAAACATTTTATGGTCAGTTTTTTTTTTTTTTTTTTCTTTTTTTGAAGGGTTTTTTTTTTTTTTTTTTTTTTTTTTTTTTTTTTTTTTTTTTGTGATTTATGCAATCAATATAGGGTGTTGGAGAAATGTTCTTTGTTCTTCTTCTTTTATGTAATCAACAGGGTGGCGAAAAAAATGTGACCTTTTTCTTTTTCTTTTTGTTGTTGCTCTTCTTCTCCTTCTTCTTCTTCTTCTTCTTCTTCTTCTTCTTCTTCTTCTTCTTCTGCTGCTTCTTCTTCTGATGCTTCTTTGTAACAATTTAGGTGGGTAGGTAATTAGGTACGTACCGATTAGATATTATTTTTATTTATTTTAATATTTTGTCATTCAGGTATCAACTAAATGAGAGAGAGAGAGAGAGAGAGAGAGAGAGAGAGAGAGGGAGAGAGAGAGAGAGAGAAAACAATATTCTAATACCTATATCCCGACACAAGAATTTCAACCCTCTCAACTCTCAAGCCTTTAGGACCTCTGAGAATTCTTCTTCTTCCTCCTCCTCCTCCTCCTCCTCCTCCTCTTCTTCCTCCTCCTCCTCTTCTTCTCCTTCTTCTTCTTCGCCTTTTCCCGTGTTCAGACGAAGTCGGCGTTCTTCGTCAGCCTCTCCGTCAGCAATATTTCTTTAGCATGGGAATTTTCAGGCCAGTCTATGCCCTGTTTACTAATAATAATAATAATAATAATAATAATAATAATAATAATAATAATAATAATAATAATAATAGACTCTTGAGTGGAAGGTAACCACTATAGGCGAGGTTAACGCCGGAGGCGTTTTCTACCACCTAACCCTTAGAGCTCCATCATTATGTGGTCAAAGTCTCAAATAAATAAGGATAAAATTCCATGCCTCGGCTGGGATCGAACCCACGCCCTCCTGTTCTACCATTTCTAGCCCTGTATACTTTGACCTAGTTTACCGTTATTCGGAGCTTGCACGTGCTTCTTGCAAACCGCACTTGACGGATTGCATCCTACTTGCATAACTTGCACGAGTTGCATATAGAACTTGCATAATTAGACATATATTGCATACATCTTGCATTTTCCATTGTGAAATGTAATCGAGGCAGGTTTTTGTGTACAATTTTATGTATGTTTTACATTAACAGTATGATGAGTAGACGAGTACCTAACTTAGTTGAATAATAGACAAAGCGGGGTTGCAGGGTAATGTTCAACTTGAAGAGTTTATTTCAGGATGGTCCCGTTTTTTTTTTTTTGAGGGGTGAATTGGCCCCAAGGCCCTTTTTTCTTTTTGTTGTTGGTTTTTTTTTTTTTTTTTTTTTTTTTTTTTTTTTTTTTGAGAGAGAGAGATTTGATAGCGACATCGACAGTTGTCTTCGTTTCTCTTTCTTCCCCACTCTCTCTCTCTCTCTCTTGTATCTCTCCATTGAAAAGTATTGGAAGGATTTTAGAAAAACTCGTTTATCTTGATGAATAATGAAGATATCAACATGATTCTTTTTTGCATTAGAAAAGCTGTTCGAAAAGGTCTAAAAGTTAGGATCTTCTTTCATAGAAGCCCTCAATTTATGTGTATTATGGAGCTTAAAAGCTGAATTTCACGTTTTGTTCATCAGGATTTGTAAGGTTTTTTTTTTTTTTAATTTCAGAGGATTCCCATTTAGATATTAAGTAGGAATTTTAAAGGTAGGTACATACATCATAGGTAGATAGGCCTGGACTAACAAAATATTATTAATAAAAGGTCGATTCCTATACGTAAAAAAATCAAAAATCTAAATCTTAGGTCAAAACTCGGAAAAAGTAACTTTAAAAGTTCGAAAATTTAATTTTTAATGTCGTTCTAATGAAAAAGTTCAAAGAGTTGTGACGTCAGATTTCACGTCAAAATGCGCAGAGACGCTTGCGCACAAACAAAGCGGGAGTCATGAATTATGACGTCATCGCCTACGGGAGCGTATGCCGTGACGTCAAAGTTTACGATTTACCGGTATTTTTGAAAAGTCGTAAGAAAAGAAAAATTCCGTTAGTCCTCATTTTTCCTGCTCTATGACTTTGAAACATCACCCAAGTAAGCGCAACTGATCTATTGACCCTTGACCCAATTTCTGTTGAAATCGAGGTAGGTAGACCCGGTATTTATGTATTGGTATATCTATCCAACTATCCATCATCTCAATCCAAGGATTGGTTGGCAACTCTTCTCCATGCTTCTCTGTCTTGGGTTAATTTCTTCAGCTCACTGTAGGAATCTGTGCCAGCATACTCCATGATCTGCTCCATGAAGCTCATGCGGGGTCTTCCTCTTCCTTGTCTTCCTTCTCTTCTATAGGTATAGGTACCTACATATCTATTTTTATATCAAGATTCCTCCTCTTCAAGCAGAGAGTAGGTACCTCGTCTAATGAAAAATTCCTCTTCTTCTTCCTCTTCTCCTTCTTCTTCTTCTCCGCCTCTTCCTCTTCCTCCTTCTTCACCTTTGGTAAGTTCATCCTATATGCATTACCTATTTGTTTTGGAGTAAAGGGACTTTTCAGTCCTATGCGAGCAGTATAAATAAGCACTTTTATTATATTATATTATATTATATTATTATTATAACCTAGGTACATACATACTTAGTTACTTAGATACCAACCTTACCTTATTTATACTACTTCTTCTTCTTCTTTTGATTTTCTAAACATTCTTCCCAATATTAATTGTACCCATCTTCTATAGAGATACATTAACCTAATTCTTTATTGTTAAAAATATGTTCTTTTACCTTGACACAGAAAATCATTCATATGCGTTCACACAGTGAACAGGTGAACATCACTCATGTGTTCTCTCTCTCTCTCTCTCTCTCTCTCTCTCTCTCTCTCTCTCTCTCTCTCTCTCTCTCTCTCTCTCTTACTTTATTTAATATTGAAATTATCCGACTGAAAATTGTAAGGAAAATGGTGGAGCCTTGACACAAAAAGTAAAATTGAGTGAAAAAGAATCTATTCAATATGATACATTGATACCTGAGTTGGTAATAAGGACACCGACATACCTACCTACCTGAGTGAAGATTTTTGTTTTGACTACTATATTATGTTTGAAGGTTCTGACGTTACTATGAGAAATATCATAGGTATATTCGATGACAAGCTACCCATTTTGATGACAAGCTACCCATTTCGATGACAAGCTACCCATTTTGATGACAAGCTACCCATTTCAATGACAAGCTAGCCCAGCCTGACCGGAGGAAAAAAAAAACAGCCATCCGGATGCCAACCAAGCTCAACATTGCTGAACCTAGAGTGAGCTATTGGAAATTGGTGCACTCAACTTGATCAACTTTTGCAGATAATTTTTTGGTACAGTAACTAGATTTGGTACAGTAACAGTGAGAATCCTGCCATGTAGCCTTGGAAAAAAAAATCCTATGGCCGCCTGGTATCTTGGCTAATGAGAAAACAATATTCTAATCCCTATCCCGACACAAGAATTTCTCTCAACCAAGAATTTCAACCCTCTCAACTCTCAAGCCTTTAGGACCTCTGAGAATTCTTCTTCTTCTTCTTCTTCTTCTTCCTCCTCCTCCTGCTCTTCCTCCTCCTCCTCCTCTTCTTCTTCTTCTTCCTCTTCTTCTTCCTCCTCCTCCTCTTCTTCTTCGCCTTTTCCCGTGTTCAGACGGAGTCGGCGTTCTTCGTCAGCCTCTCCATCAGCAATATTTCTTTAGCATGGGAATTTTCAGGCCAGTCTGTGCCCTGTTTAAAATTTAAATTCTAAAATGAGATTGATTGTTACATCCTGTAAACTTTATCCTCAGATTGATCGTTTCACCCTATAGGAAAAATTTTTTAGTATGGAACTATGATATTGTCTGAAAGCTTTGACCTTTGCTTCAACACACGTTTTGCTGATTTACTGCCTGTGCTGAATTTCTGATCCATGTCTCTCTCTCTCTATACAAATTACATTCTCTCTTCCTCTCTCTATCACACTTATCAATTACCCAGATACTCCCCCCTCTCCCCCCTTTCTTGGCTAATTATACAATGGGCAAAGCACGAAACGTAAAACACCTATAATCTCCATCTTTTTTTACCTTGAGTATTTCCATCGTTGAACGACGTTTTCTGCTTGATAAGAATAAAATTGTTAGAACGATATTAAGGTCTGAATTTAAAGATTGGGACAGAGATAAAAAAAAGAGAGATAGTAAAAAGGCTGGAAGAGAGAAAAGCTGAAAGGCTGTATGGGCAATAAAAACAAAATGATAGAAAACCTAATGGGAGGTAAGAAGGAATACCTAATAATGTAAAAAATAGTAATACATACAGTTGAATCTGGATAATCAGGAATTCAAGGGACGGGCAATATTTCTTCATCTTCTCGTTTTTACTTTCCTTATCCTATAGGAAGGAAAGTAATGTAATCGGGTCAAATTTTCGATTGTCAGTTTTAAGTGGCAAAACACGTTTTGAGGTCCCTAGAGCCTAAATCCAAAGTTTCAGCCATACTCTCCCTTCTATTTTCTCTCCTTCTGCTGATTTACTCCCTGTGCTGAATTGATCCATCTTCTTCTTCTTCTTCTTCTTCTTCTTCTTCTTCTTCTTCTTTTTCTTCTTCATCATCATCATCTTCTTCTTCTTCTTCTTCTTCTTCTTCTTCTTCTTCTTCTTCTTCTTCTTCTTCTTCTTCTTCTTCTTCCTCCTCCTCCTCCTCCTCCTCCTCTTCTTCTTCTTTTATACCTAGAATACGGTTTTCCTCTTTGCCTTTTATAAGGTAAGAGTTTTCTTTTATATAGGTATACCTATAGTAACAAAGAATTTTACTGTTTCAATCTCTCTCTCTCTCTCTCTCTCTCTCTCACTCTCCTTCTCTCTCTTTCTTTCTAACTCGTTATCTCCTTCTTTCTCTCTCTAACTCATAAATTCTGACCTTGATCGTGAAATGATAAATTAGCTTTTTCTTCCTTCCTTCTTTCTTTTCCATTTTCCTTATCTTAATAGGTACTTATTAGGTGCTATAGAAAGTTCCCTGTCTCTTTCTTCCTTTGTTTCTCTCTCACTCTCTCTCTCTCTCTCACTCTCTCTCCCTCTCTCTCACTCTCTCTCTCTCTCCTTCTCTCTCTCTCTCTCCCTCTCTCACACTCACTCTCTCTCTTTATTTCCTCCTCTTCCTCTTCCATTCTTCTAAGTTTCAGATAGGTTTCAGGTATAGACGTACTATGAGAAGATATTTCCCCTTTTAAAGATTCTCTACCATTGCACATGTGACATGTTTGGCAACAATGCCTTTTTTTTGCTGTCACATTGATCTGGACAACTGTAGATCCTGTCCCTCTTTTTTCTCTTTTCGATTTCGGGATTTTCGGGACGATAAGACTTCAGTTGTTACAGTTTTCCATAAAAAAAAACCTTCTTGCAGTAGGCATTAAGTAGGTGCCTACCATTTCCCTCCGTATTGTTTACATATATCTATTATACTGAATTAAGTATAGATAGCAACTATCCTTGCAGCAGGTAAGTATAAACACATCGTTATTTACCTACATAGGTATCTAGGTGTAGTAAATAGGTACCTACATATAGGGAGTAGGTATACATAGTTAGTCGGTACCTACTGTAGGTATAAACACCTCATTACTAAGGTACCTACATAGATACATAGGTACCTACATAGGTAAATACATAGATAGTAGGTGCTCCAAGCTGCATGGTCACGCGAAGTAGTTGCAGTAAATTCTGCACCTCGGATGACTTTGACGTTTGCAGGTTTTTGTAGCAAGATGGTCAAAACTGATAACTCGTTACCCAATTATACCGTTTTTTACTCTCTATTTTTTTATGCCGTATAAAAAATATGCCGTTTTTTTTCTTTTTTTTTTACCTCCACAAGAACCTCGCTAAAGCTTTTAAAGATTAGATACGCCCCAAATAATGGGTACAAGCTGTTTTGCCTGAACTTGGGTAAGAAGAAAATAATGGGTAGGTACACCCAATAGGTAAATCTAATGAAAAAAAAAACTTGGGAATCGAACCCTTGTTACCATTGGCATTGAGGGATTCAAACTTAAAAAAAGAGAACTTAAAAAAAGAACTTATTAACTTTGCTACAATGATGATAATTTTTTTTTTTTTTTTTTTAATTTCTTCTTTTTTACCATCAAAAATGGGAGGTAGAAAAAAAATTGGTCAAGATTTTCTAGAACCCTTTGAAGAAATCTAAAATATTGCTTTTTTTCGTTTTCTATCTCAGATAGAATATATCCAAGTGCAAATGTTACCAATATCATATAGGTCCATCTGTCTACATCTCACAAAATACTCCATCAATTTTTATTGAACATGAAAAAAGTTTCAAAAACCCAAAATTGTGACAGGTGAAAAAAATAAATAATGAAATGTCAGGGTGATAGAAAGCGAGAGAGAGAGAGAGAGAGAGAGAGAGAGAGATAGATAAATATAGAAAGAAAGAATTAGAGAGAGAGGGAGAGAGAAGGTGTGATAAAAAGACAGAGAGAAGAGAAAACTCGATATTTCTTTATCTACCTTACTTTCGCCTTCACTTTATAGTTTGCTTCCCTTCCTATTTACCTAGATGTCTCTCTCTCTCTCTCTCGCTCTCTAAGAAAACGAAGTGTGGATATCCTATTACGTGATTACGTTTCAAGGTAAAAAGAGAGAGAGAGAGAGAGAGAGAGAGAGAGAGAGAGAGAGAGAGAGAGAGAGAGAGAGAAAGAGAGAGAGAGAGAGTCAGGGACAGAGGAAAAGAGAAAAGTATATAGAGAGAGAGAGACATAAAGAGAGAGAGAGAGCAGAGAAAGGGAAAAAAAGAGAGAGAAAATTAGATTAAAAAAGAAAAGAGATTATGCTAATTATAAAGAGAGGGAAAATTTGAGATCAAAGAGGTACAAAAACAAAATATCAGGAAGGAAGTGGAAAAGGATAAAAGGACAAGGGAAAAAAGGGAAAAGAAGAAGAAGAAGAGGAAGAAGAAGAAAAACATCAAAGGTTGAAATCTTCTGACATGGCTATCTGATGTAAACGTTTCCTCTCAGGGATTACCCCTTATCCTCCCAATTGAAGGTAGGTGCACCCTACCTTGCCCTTCAAGTAGGTAGGTACCTAAAGTCCCAGGTTCGAGTTCTATATTTCAAAATTTATTTACCACTCGAAAAATTACGACTACCTAGTGATAATTCAGGGAAGGTTTTAATTTAATGTTTTGTACAGGTTGTTGTTGTTATAGATCTTGGCTGAAAAACAAAACATAGGTAATAGAATTCTAAAAGAAGAAAAAGTCAAAAGAGGAGAATAAAAAGAAGAAGAAAAGGAGGAAAGAGGAAAGAAGAAGAATTTGAATGAAAGATTTATCTACAAGAAGAAGACGAAGGAGGAGAAGAAGAAGAAGAAAAGAACATAATATTTCCATACGATTCAGTTTTTAATTTTTAAAAAGAGTGTAAAGAATAACTTGATAGGATATATTCCTGACAGAGAGAGAGAGAGAGAGAGAGAGAGAGAGAGAGAGAGAGAGAGAGAGAAATGTGTCAAGGAGAAAAATGACGAGAGTGAAAATATTGAAAAAAGAAAGATGGAGGAAGAAAATCTAATATACAGGGTGGTCTCATTTCCGAAGAATTATCAATTTGGGATAATTTTTAAAATTGGGGGTTTTTTAAAGGGAATTATTTGGGAATTGGAAGATAGAGAGAGAGAGAAAGAGAGAGAGAGAGAGAGAGAGAGAGAGAGAGAGAGAGAGAGAGAGAGAGAGAGAGAGAGAGAGGGAAAGAAAGAATAGAGTGTAGTGTAGAGTGAGAACTGAGCGAGAGAGGTAAACGTGTTGTTAATATCAATATTGAATGATTGATGGACAGTATTCATTATTTTAATAGCGGAGTGACAGAGTGAGAGAAGAGAGAGAGAGGGGAGAAAGAGAGAGAGAGAAAGAGAGAGAGAGAAAGAGAGAGAATTAGGTATTCAAAGTCAGTCAATCATGTATTACGTATAAAGGTATTTTTAATGATAGTGCCAAAACACGTTTTGAGGTCCCTAGAGCCTAAATCCAAAGTTTCAGCCATTGGTCCGTGTGTGTGTCTGTGTGTCTGTGTGTCCCTGTGTCTGTCTGTCTGTCTGTCTGTAAACAAAATATCTCGAGAACGGTAAGAGCTAGAGACTTGAAATTTGGTATGTAGCTGTCAAATGTTACAAGGATGCGACACGAAACTTTTGGTTAAGACCGGTGCAACGGTTGGCGGCATTTTACAGCATGCAGCTGTCAAATGTGACAAGGATGCGACACGAAACTTTTGGTTAAGACCGGTGCAACGCTTGGCGGCATTTTACCGCTTTTTCAGTGTGACAAGGATGCGACACGAAACTTTTGGTTAAGATCGGTGCAACGGTTGGCGGCATTTTACCGCTTTTTGGCGGGGGTGTAATTTAACAATATCTCGGGAACGGTATAAGCTAGAGACTTGAAATTTGATATGTAGTTCACAAATGTGACAAGGATGCAACACAAAACGTTTGGTTGAGATGGTTTCTGCGCTTGGCGGTATTTTGACCGCTTTCGGACAGATTTCGACCGTTTTTTGGCGGTTTTCAGCTATAGCGACAAAACGGTTAGAGATATTGTAAAAGTTAGGGTAAAAGAACACTCAAATAAGCATCATTTAATAGGATAAGGAAAGTCGTGTGATGTTCACACCAGATTTTTTTTCTTCTTTTTTAGGTTAGACAGACCTCATTACTAAGGTCTTTAGTGACGATGGTCTTACCCTCATTCAGCGACAAGCTACTCACCTCCTCCCAAGTAACCCAACCCCACCTGAGTGGGCCAGCGTAAAGCCAGCAGCAGCAGCCGCCGCGATTTTCCAAATGGTCACCCATCATTTCACCACAATTACCGTTGCTTAACTCTAGTGATCAAATGGAAAGGGGTGCTACTACCGCTACGCCTATATGGATTAGAAAGCTCTACCATCACAGGAAATGGTTCCTTCAAATTAAATTGATACCAAGGGAAAGGTAAACACTTGACAAATGGAGTGTGCCTGAAGGCATGTGATGTGTTCCAATCCACTCGACATCCCAAAATAAGTACCTGCTTGAACTTAGCCTAACAAATGGGATTTTGCTTCTTGGAAAATTATTAGGTAATCATAAATCCATGCGCAGGTTTTTATCCTTTTTTTAACTTTCTACTACCTCATTTTTGTAGTATACTTTATTCTTATGTTTATACTTTTTTTATCTTTTCTTTTCTATGCTTTTTACACAAGGTTTCATAAATCCATGCGCAGGTTTTTATCCTTTTTTTAACTTTCTACTACCTCATTTTTGTAGTATACTTTATTCTTATGTTTATACTTTTTTTTATCTTTTCTTTTCTATACTTTTTACACAAGGTTTCTTCCTTACTTTTTCCCTGAAATGGCCCTCAAGTGTCTCATTTCTCATTATAATGTTTTTGACAGTTTCCCTACGTAGTATGGTTATCATTATTATTTATGATCATTATATTTAGGGAATTCGCCGCACATGTTGCCCTGGTTTATATACAGGGTGTCCCTTGAACGACTGTACAACGCTTGAGGTTTGATGCAGGACCTAAAGGGCTACCAGAAAAACCTACTTGGTCAGATCCGATTTTCAACAGGGGCGGAGTTATTCAGGATTTTCTGTTTTTCGAAGTTTTTTATACCTTGTCCTCTTAGAACGCTTAGGTAACCTATAACTTTTGAACCAATAAAGATCATAAAAAACTGAAGACACCCAGTATACAGGGTGGTTGGAAATAAAATTATATTAAGGCCGTTTTTATCTACAGGGTCGAAACAAGAAAAAAAAATAGAAAGTAAAATCACGTTGTTTTGGTCCTTTTCTTTCTGCTCTATCAAACGGAACTTGATTTGGGATTACAAGAGAGAGAGAGAGAGAGAGAGAGAGAGAGAGAGAGAGAAACTCAATATAAAAACATGGTACCTACTCTAATAGCATTAAAAGAGACGGGGAAAAAAATCTGATTACAAAAATGCTGTATGGATGGATGATCTAAATTCAGAAAGGTTAGGTGGTAGAGAGTTAGAAAAGGAGAGAGGAGAGGAAAATGAGGGAGAGGTGAAGAGGGTGAGAAGGAGAAGTAAAAGAGGGGACAGAGGACAAAGGAAGGGGTAGTTTATTGTGTTTTCAAAAAGAGGTTGAGGTTGAGAGGAAGGTATAGGAGGGGGAAAATCTAATAATAATAATAAAATAATGGCCTGTTTAGATTTCGGGTCATATGGTTTTTATAGGAAGGGGTTAAAAGAGAGAGAGAGAGAGAGAGAGAGAAACGAAGAGAAATAGAAAAGAAAAAAGGGAAGGGGAGAGAGAAAAAAAGGGCCCTACAGCTAACAAGTCAACTGTGTATGGCAAAAATTGTTAAAGGCAAAGCTTTATTAGTAGAACACTGTATTTTTTTATTCTTAAATAAAACGTACCTATATTTTTATTATTATTTTCAATTTTCTAATGATACTTTTTATTGTAAACATGTGTTACTGTTGTGGGTTGGACGAACCGGAATTTTAATGCTTTTATAACTTGTTCCCTCAAAAGCTTTTAGCCCAATGGAGATAAAACCCCCCGTCAATAAATACAGTTATGGATAATAGGTAGGTATAGTACTGCATAAAACCCTTTGAAATGAAAATAAATAATAAAATAAAAGGAAAATGTAGAAAGAGAAGAAAATAATAATTACCTACCTATTATTTATGAATATTAAAAGGAACAATTAAGAAATTATTATTATTTTCTTCCAAAGGTTCTTTCAGTGCACTGACCTCGGATGGGGTTTAATTGAGACTTTTTTTT
>NW_007377483.1:292612-348004 GCF_000475195.1 Diaphorina citri | reverse complement strand
AATAATAAAGAAATTGAGGATTGAAGGGTCAAAAGTTTACCTTTGCCAAAACTCCCTAATATCCAGGTATAATAACCTAAAAATTAATAGGTATAAAATCTCAAAAGTTCGGAAGTAGGGTGAGTGGGGGGTAATATTTTACGCCTAATTTACTATACCTGCTACCTAGCTGGGTCAATAACTCAATATACGAAAATTTCCCGGCAAAAATATTTTTCCCCGTTAATTTATTGACGAGAAAAAGGAGGGAGGGAAAATTTACTGAAGGTAAAAAAAAAGAGGGAAGGGATTTTTTTCAAAGGCGAAACGTATGGAGGGAAGTATGGGAATTTATGATATATTCAGATTCTTCAGATTTTAAACAAATTTTTCTGGTCATAAATATACGAAAATTTCCCGGCAAAAATATTTTTCCCCGTTAATTTATTGACGAGAAAAAGGAGGGAGGGAAAATTTACTGAAGGTAAAAATAAGAGGGAAGGGATTTTTTTCAAATGCGAAACGTATGGAGGGAAATATGGGAATTTATGATATATTCAGATTCTTCAGATTTTTTAAAAAAAAAATTCTGGTCATAAGTTTGTAAATGAATAAGATAGGTAGGGTAAGTGGGTACACTCGTACAATACATATTATATTACGAGCAGCTCCTCAAATTCCATCGAATTTGAGGTAGGAGAAAAAATACAGTAGGGTTAGATTGTGTGTGACATAAATTTGTAAATGAATAAGATAGGTAGGGTAAGTGGGTACACTCGTACAATACATATTATATTACGAGCAGCTCCTCAAATTCCACCGAATTTGAGATAGGAGAAAAAATACAGTAGGGTTAGATTGTGTGTGAAAAAAAAGCAACATTATGTATTTATTGCGTTAGGTAACATGCGATAAGAAACTTTCGCAGATTAACAACTTTCTGGGTGTAAGACCCACGGTTAGGTAGCATGCAAAAAGAACTTTCACAACCGACCAACTTTTGGGGTTTATGCGGTTCAGAAACAAGAAAGAATTTCGAAGTTACTTTAGTAAGTTTCTTGTTATGTGTAGACTTTTGTATTGTATTAGATATTATAGGTTTAGGTAACAGACGAAAAGAACTTTTTGAAAATGAGCAAATTCCAAAATGAAAATTCCCCCTCAATTCATATTATGTAGTTGACTCCAGTGAAATCACAATCGGCGGATTTTGTAGATATTTATGTAACAATCAAAAAAATCAATCAAATCTCAAATTCTTTGTGGTAAAGCAGAGCTTTTTCACAGCTTTTGTGGATATTACAACATTACTAAGTGCCTCCCTTGCAATCAAGATATTTCAATAATCTTTTTACACTGGTATAATGTCGCCACTGGTCGCTACTCGATTAAAGTAGCTACTCAATTGTCCTCCCGAGGCTGAGTGCACCCCGAACTCCAAGCCGAAGAAAAACTTTTTTTTTTTTTTTTTTTTTTTTTTAAAGATGAGTGTTTCCCCCCCGTTTTTTTTTCGTAGCGATGAAACAACTGCTACATTGGACGCTTGTGGTCTGTTCGTAGCATGCCCATCCCGTAGTATGCCTCTCATCAGATGGGCGAGAAGAGACACAATACTTCCCATTTAGGTGCTGGGTCAACACGAGAACACCAGAAAGTAACCCGTTGAAATATTTGCAATCGAAAATCGAGTGCAAATTTTTGTCGATGATGGGATTCGAACCCGGGACCTTCTGCATGGCAAGCAAGCGCGTTACCACTGGACCAACCGTGCCCTCGGATTTTTACTTCAACTTTTTCGGGGGAATTTGATACCAAAGAAAGTATAACCGGAGTTTCGGAGTAATTTAATCCTGCTCGAATTTTGTTTGTGGTATTGACGAGGAAAGGAGGGTACCTAGGTATTTTTTGTAATAAATTTATGGTAGGTATTGACGAGGAAAGGAGTTTGTGGTATAGACGAGGAAAGGAGGGTACCTAGGTATTTTTTGTAATAAATTTATGGTAGGTATTGACGAGGAAAGGAGTTTGTGGTATTGACGAGGAAAGGAGGGTACCTAGGTATTTTTCGTAATAACTTTATGGCGAAGTCGTTAAAATTTACAAACTGTCAAAAGTATAAAATTTCTGACCCAATTTTCTCAACGTTACCTAATGTTTTCATGGTGGCTGTTACCTCATTTTGACTTTTTTCTTTTTTTTTTACTTTCCTTATCCTGCGGGAGTTTCTCGTCTTTTTACTTTCCTTATCCTATAGGAAGGAAAGTAATGTAATCGGGTCAAATTTTCGATGGTCAAATTTTAGTGCCAAAACACGTTTTGAGATCCCTAGAGCCTAAATCCAAAGTTTCAGCCATTGGTCCGTGTGTGTGTCTGTCTGTCTGTAAACAAAATATCTCGAGAACGGTAAGAGCCAGAGACTTGAAATTTGGTATGTATCTTTAAAATGTGACAAGGATGCGACACGAAACTTTTGGTTACGATAGGTGCTGCGGTTGGTGGTATCTTGGCCGCCTTTTGGCTGTTTCAGCTTTACCGACTAAACGGTTAGAGATATTGTAAAAGTTATGCTATAAGAACAAGAACACCCAAAATAAGCATCATTCAATAGGATAAGGAAAATCGTGTGATGTTCACACCAGATTTTTTTTTTACTATGCTTTAATTTACCTACAAACATTACTTTTTTTTAGGTACATAGGTACTTATACTTAGGTACCTATTTAACGTCCTTGTATAACTGCTAAGGTGTTTAGTGATGGGGAGTTTACTCCTCCTCCTCATATTAACCTCACTCAGCCCTGGAAAAGCCAACAGCACGTGATTGCCAAAATGGAGAGAGGGAGGGAGAGACGGAGCGTGAGAGAGGGAGAGAGAGAGACGGAGAGGGAGAGAGAGAGAGAGAGACGGAGAGTGAGTGAGAGAGGGAGAGAGAGACGGAGCGTGAGAGAGGGAGAGAGTGAGAGGGAGAGAGAGTGAGAGGGAGAGAGAGGGAGAGAAAGAGAGGGAGGGAGAGAGAGAGAGAGGAAGTAATTTAGTTGTGAAAGCAAGGGAGAGTAAGAGAGACTTTGATGTTTGAAAGGGAAAGATAGAGAAGGAGAGAAAGTATTAGCTTAGGAGATCGTTTTTATTGTAAAACAACTTTAAAAAATAAATAAATGGTTATATTCAATCAATCAATCAATCAATCTCTCTCTCTCTCTCTCTCTCTCTCTCTCTCTTTTCTTTTCTGTCTCTATTTTCTTTCCTCTCTCTCTCTCTCTCTACGTATTCAAATGTCTCCTTTGTTTCTTTACTCCGTGGTTCTTAAGACGGTTTCAATATTAGGTGACAGTTCTCAAGACAGCCAAAAGGTATTGGTTTGTATGCTACGAGTAACTAGGTTTAGATTTGATATTGCACATTGTGGTCTCCAAATGTACACATTGTGATGGAGACGTCAATTTTCTTCTTAGTGGAGATGTTATTTCCTTTGCTGTGCAAAACATCTTTGAACTTTTCTTATGGAGATAGTAGGTACCTATAAAGGGACTTTTCAGTCTCATTCTAGCAGGATAAACAAGGTATATTCTATTCTATTCTATTCAAGTTACCTCTATGTAGATATTTCAGGTTCTGAAAATATGGTAGAGTAAAATGGTTGTTTTTGCTGCTGCTTCATCTTCCTCTCTTCCTCTTAAATCCTTCCTTCTTCTTTTTCTTCTTCTTCCTTCTTCTTCTTCCATCTTCTTCTTCCATCTTCTTCTTTTTCTTCTTCTTCTTCCTTCTTCTTTTTCTTCCTTCTTCTTCTTCTTCTTCTTCCTTCTTCTTCTTAGTCTTCTTTTTCCTTATTCTAGGAATTATTTTACTCTTTTCTCGACTTTTTCGTTTATAGAAGCCCTTGTATGGTTATGAGAGTAAAGGAGAAAGAGAAGAAGATTATAAGGAGAGAAAAGTAAGCATCTGTCTGCTTCGCCATTTTCTTTTCTACGAGAATAATAATAATAATAAACCAACAAGGTCATTTTTTGAGGTTTCAGGCTATTTTTTTTAATGATTGTATTATTGCGTTAACTTTCCAGGAACTAGCTGCTTTTGGATGTTGCTGTTTTAAGTTTTAACGAGAGAAAAATTCTGACAAAATTCTTTCTCAGTTTCATTTTTCACTTAGTAAGACTTTGGGAAATCTCCTTTTTACCTGAGGTCTTAGGTCTTGGGTACAACTTTCGCAATATTGAAAATTATTTTTGTTTATTTTCAATTCATATTTGATGTGAATAAAGACCTACCATTTTGTACTTTATGATTTAAATAAATAAAGTGGTGCAATATTAAACTGTTGAGATAATGGGACTACATGTCCTAATTCGACAGTCTAAATAAAGCACTAATAATAATGATTAAATAGGTAATTACTACTGCAAAATAATTTCGCCGTCATTTCTCTCTCTCTCTCTCTCCCTCTTTCTCCCTTTCTCTCTCTTAAATAATTAAAAATTGAAATCAGATAAAAATAAATAAATTATTCTTATCAAGACAATTTCGATTAAGATGTTTCAAATTGGTGAGCTTTCGATGTCACTCAGGACATCATCTTCAGACCAAGATAGAGTCAGAAGTTTATTCATTACAATTCACAATTATTTCTCTTTCTGCATAAAGCCCCGTAAGTACCTACTAATGTACTTTTAGGTTTTAGGGTATTCTTTTAACTTGCTACCTGCTTTGTAGAGATTGTATAATATCCTTTCACATACATGCATATTGTCAGGTAGGTATTCAGTAGAACCTCGTAGTTCCTTTTTCTCTCAAGGCAAAACTTCATGTAACATAATTCATTAATTACCTAACATAATGTAACATAATTAATACGTAGTATTAAGTAAGTATACCAACTCGTTTTTTTTTTTTTTTTTTTTTTTCTTTTGAAAATGTAGGTATCTACCTATAAGGAAAAAGAGCAAGAGGGGGGAAATATAGTAGGTACCTGTTACTTTCCCAAGTAAGGGGGGGTGGGGAAAAACAATCCAACATAATTTGAGTTGGTATCTCATACTTACATAGGATACCTCCTTAACTCACCTCCCTGGAGTGGCCCTCCCTCACCTTTCTGGAGTAATAACAATAATAATAATAGTGCTTATTTATACTGCTCGCATAGGACTGAAAAGTCCCTTTACTCCAGCAGTAGGCTACTACTATTATTGTGGTCAAATTCTCAAATTATATGAGGATAAAATTCCATACCTCGGCTGGGATTGAACCCACGCCCTCCTGTTTAACAAGCGAGCGTCTTGACCACTACACCACCGAGGTAGGTTGAACATACTCATATTAGGTACCTATGTTTCTCTTCCTCTTTATTTTTCTCAATCTCTCTCTCTCTCTTCCTCTTTATTTTTCTCAATCTCTCTCTCTCTCTTCCTCAATCTCTCTCTCTTCCTCTTTATTTTTCTCAATCTCAATCTCTCTCTCTCTTCCTCTTTATTTTTCTCAATCTCTCTCTCTCTCTCTTTCACCCTCTCCCTTTCTATCTTCCTGTATCTCTTTCTCTGTACCTTTTTCACCTCAATTTGGTTCTTTTCTCTTTTAATTTTCCATCTCTCTCTTTCTATCTCCTTCTCTCTCTCTCTCTCTCTTCTTGGAATGTAACAGAATGATGTTCTTGGAAAAATATCTTTCACCCCAGAACATAATCTTTCCTCTTTATTTTCCTCATTTATCTCTCTCGTACACACACTACCTCCCCCTCTCTCCCTCTCTCTCTCTCTCTCCCTCTCCCTCTCTCTCTACCTATGTTTCTTTCTTTCTTCAAATTTCTTGGAATATAACTTGGGTTTCTTCTGAATCTCTTAAGGGAAATTTTAGGTAAGGTACTAGTACTGGGTATACCTTAAATAATGATATTTCATAATTTCAGTCATAATAATAGAGAGAGAGAGAGATTGATTGATAGATAGATTGATTGATTGATTATTTGATTGATTGATAAATTTTGCTTTATTTTAAGAATTTTACAATTTTACAAGTAGCTACTCAATTGTCCTCACGAGGCTGAGTGCACCCCGAACTCCAAGCACAAAGCCGAAAAAAACGTCCTGCGTGCAAGCCTAGATCGTTCTAACTCTTTACATACCTACTTTTTCCTTAGTGTTCTACACTCACTTCTTTGGAAGGGAAAAAAAAACTGCTACAAAGACTTACCTTTGTTGTTTTCGCTGGTACAAAATTTGACGTCTAATGACTACATGTCCAAACTATGATTATGTACAAACATTAATCATTATGTATGTTTAACAGTATACATTATGTAATGTTTATTATGTTTAACTGACAGGTCCGTAGTAAATTGCTACAACTTTCAAATTTAAATGGTTAATGTAGACACGCACACAAAACAACACAGTGTTCACATGTCAATCACTTCTGTTTTCACGCCGCGAAAATTCAGCTTTGAATTAGCTAGGTGCTGTAATTAGTTAAAAATTTAGTAGTAATTGGCTTTCGTAATGAATTAAAAAATGGATTTTAACACCAATTGGGTACCTAGTTCGTTGTATCCTGGTTCGATTACTTCGTTTTTGGAATAAGTAATGATAATAATAGACTCTTGAGTGGAAGGTAACCATTAGGCGAGGTTAACTCCGGAAGCGTTCTCTACCACCTAACCCTTGTTTCTCTCTCTCTTTATCTCTATGCCCCCTACCATCCTCTATCTCTTTTCATTTTGTCGTTCTGTTTACAATACCTGTTTTCATTAGGCAACATTGTTCATCTCTCTCCCACCCTCTCTTTTCTACCTCTCTCTTCTTTCTCTTTCCCACTTCTTTTATCTCCCTATTCCCCTTTCCCTTCTTCTCTTATCTACCTGTTTTTTTCTTTACCTTCTTCCCCTCCTTCCATTCCTTATTCTTCTTTCTTATTCCCCTCCTTCCATTCCTTATTCTTCTTTCTTATTTCCCTCCTTCCATTCCTTATTCTTCTTTCTTATTTCCCTCCTTCCATTCCTTATTCTTCTTTACCTTCTTCCCCTCCTTCTCCCCTTCACATCCCTATTCGTATTTGTAATCCCCCCAAAGTTATCAGGGCCTCTTACACTAGATAAAATTGGATTTCAGAATAATAATCCAAAACACCATTTTTACTTTCCTTAAAAAAAAAAAAAAAATACTTTCCTTTTATAGAAAGGAAAGTAATGTAATCGGGTCAAAATTTCGATGGTCAGTTTTTAGTGCCAAAACACGTTTTGAGGTCCCTAGAGCCTAAATCCAAAGTTTCAGCCATTGGTCCGTGGGTGTGTCTGTGTGTCTGTGTGTCTGTCTGTGTGTCTGTCTGTCTGTAAACAAAATATCTCGAGAACGGTAAGAGCTAGAGACTTGAAATTTGGTATGTAGCTGTCAAATGTGACAAGGATGCGACACAAAGCTTTTGGTTCAGATCGGTGCATTGGTTGGCGGCATTTTACCACTTTTTGGCGGTTTTCGGTCTAGTTTAACAATATCTCGGGAACGGTATGAGCTAAACTTTGCTTGTTTATTTGTTTGATAGTGTTTTAAAGTCACTGTATGCTGAGGTTTGTAGTGGCGGGGGGTTTACCCTCTATTTGGCAACAAGCTACCGGCCTCCTCACAACCTCACAAAGAACCTGTGAATAGGAGAATATTTTTTTAATGAACGCCTCATATCTTTATTATGTATGCAATGTGCATTGTTCTTTAAAATCTGGTGGAGAATTGTGAAGACTGGAGAGGCAAAATTTCTTAGTGGAGATACCTATCAAGTTTCTATTGGGGCTACAAATCTTCTTCTTCTTCTTCAATATCTCCTTCTTTTTCCCAGTTTTCCTCTCCTCCTCCCCCTCCTTCTTCATTACCTTCTCTTCCTCTCCTTCTTGTGCTTCTTTGGCTGGTTCTTCTTTCTTTTCTCTATTTCGTAGGTGTGTACTAAATGGTTCTGTTTACAGTTAGGTAAGTACATATATCACATAATTATTATTACGATATTACTTTGTAAAATGTTCTGGGAAACTGCCATCTCCCTTAGCTTTTCTCTTGTTTTCTCCACTTCTTAGAACTTCGTTACCATTGCAAACTTTATACAAACGTAATTATAGTTGTATACATTTATACGAACATAAATCCAGCACGTGTATAAATCTTCTCCACGAGGATTTAATTATGCATGTTTTTCTCTTTTTTTTTCTCCTCCTCCTTCTTCTTCGTTTTCTTTTTCTTATTCTCCTCCTCCTAATCCTTCTTCTTCGTCGTCGTCTTTTTCCTCTTCTTCTTCTTCTTCCTCTTCTCCTCCTTCTCCTTCCTTTTCTTCTCCTCCTTTTCTTCTAAATATTTTTCCTCTTCGCCTCCTCCTTCTTCTTCGTCTTCTTCCTCTTCTTATTCTCCTCCGTCTTTTTTTCGAGCATCTCTTCTTTTTTAATCACAGCAAGTCGTCGTTTTTAGCGAGAAAAACAAGTGTATTATTATTACTTATTTTTCTTCTGAGAAGATCTGAGATTTTTTTTCCAAGAAGTTCGGAAAAAGTTAAATCGTTTTTCTTCGTTTCATTTTAGTTGATGAGTACAACTTTTTGTTCCACTGAAGGGCAAAGATTTAGTGGATGACAAATTTATAATTTAGAAGTAGGTTATATAAGATGATGAAGAAGGAGAAGGAGGAGGAGGAGGAGCAGACGAAGAAGAAGAAGGAGGAGGAGGAGGAGCAGACGAAGAAGAAGAAGGAGGAGGTGAAGAAGAAGAAGAAAAGGAAGACATTCTACGCAATATGGCCATTTTTTTTCCGAGAAATTCTGATGGCATTTTCAATTTTCTCGTACAAGGTCATTTTTGATAGGGGAGGGGGAAGAAGGTGGGAATGAAGAGAAGGAGAGGGGGGAAGGGTCATTGCTTGTAAAAGGGATAAACAGTTAGCATTAGAGGTGGGAGGGAGGAACAGAGAGGGGAAGGAGAGAGAGATGGGGATAGAGAGAGAGCCTCTCTCTCTATCCCCCCTCAAGACAGCCAAAAGGTATTGGTTTGTATGCTAAAAGTAACTAGGTTTAGATTCGATATTGCACTCGAAATGTACACATCCTTTTCTTCTCATTTCTCTTTTTCTCCTCTTTTTATACTTCTTTTCTTTCTTCTTATCCTTCCCTTCTCCTGCTTTCCCCCTTTTCTTCTTCTCCTTCTTCTTCTTTTCCTGCACCTCCTCCTACTCCTCCTTCTTCATCTACTGAACTAAACCTCTTCCCTCAATTTCTTGTAGTTCTCTTCTTTTCTCTTTTTTAGGAATTTTTCAGCCTTCAGGCCTAGTTGACTACCAGGAAACGGTGAATCTGTTTTAACTTTTTCCCCAACAGGAATTCAGCTCTAGTAGTGAATACTTCATATCCACAACTGGTATTCAGCTCATCTAGCAGAACAATCCAACCCAACGATAGTCTAGGTCAGAGTTTCTCAAAGTTGTCGCCACCGCGGCATACTTTTCAAAAGAGCTTAATTTTTCCGCGGCAGGACACGCCTCCCAAAAACACACACACAAAAAAAAAATGTAGGTACCTACCTACCTATACGAAGAACATGAACTTTTTCCCCGATTTGTTTGGCCTGTGGTCTTTCTTTATAAATCAGTTTTGTATTGGTCAAAATCTGGCGGCACACACTTTGAGAAACACTGGTCTAGATCTACATACGAGTTTTTATTTCTCCCTTTGATCAATTCCCCCCCCCCCCTTTTTTTTACTAGGTCTACATACGAGTTTTTATTTCTCCCTTGACCCCCCCCCCCCCTTTTTTTTAACCCTATAAATAATATCTCATTTTTATTCCCTCAAGCGTGATGGATTTTTCCCTTTATTTCCCTCTCCCTACTCTCCTCTCCATCTCTTCCCCTTCTCTCACTATCAAGGAAGTTCAAATGTCATGTTGCCATGGCGCCATACTATTTCGCCATATTTTAGCAAAATTTGGAAAAATGCCATAAAAAGCCTAAAAAGGCTTATTTTGCCATGAAAAATGCCATAAAAAGCCTAACAATGCTTACTTTTTTGCTTATTTTGCCATATTTTAAGCATTTTTGGGTAAAATATAAAACTTTAAGAACAAAGAAAAAAATTGAAAAAAAAAAAAGAAGAAGAACCGTACTTAAATAGTGGTTATGCATTTGGGAAAACATTTAGCATGAAAGGTGAAAAGTCCTCAAAAATCCAAATCTGAAGTCAAAACAGCGAAAAATTATTTTAAAAGTTTCAAAATTCAATTTTTATTTGACGTTTCAAGGAAGAATTTGAAATAGGTAGGTAGTTGCCTCTGATTCTTGAAAAAAATGCATATTTTGCCATATTTTGACAAATAAATGCCATATTTTCCCAAAATAAGTGCCATATTGCCATGTTTTTTAGTGCCATATTTTGAAATTCCCTGCTCATTATCTTACTCTTCCCACCTCTCTTTTCCCTTATTCTCTATATCTACGCCTCTCCTGATCCTTTCTTTCATTCTCTCCCTCTCTCTCCCCTTCTCTCAATCTCCTCTTCTCCTTCTCTCTCCCTCCCTCCCCGTCCCTCCCTCTCCTCTTCTCTCTCTCTCTCTCTCTTTCCCCTCTCTCTCCTGATTGGAAAAGGCTGACGAAAAATGCCGACCCCGTTTGAACGGGAACATGGCAAAGCAAAAGAAGAAGAAGAAGATTTAATGTGGCAGGATTCTCCAAAAGGAGCTCTTCCACCCAACCACAGTTAGTACAGAGTAAACACCCAACCACAGTTAGTACAGAGTAAACCGAGTTTGAAAGTGAGTTACAGGTTCTACCACGCCGAAAGATGGAAACTAATCTTCAGAGTTAAGGCGGTCTCTTCCTGATCCCTTATGTGCCGCGTCCATTTTAATTTAGGACTAGGTATTGCACTGCATCTAAGAAGAGAGAGTTGAGCTTCAGAAAATTGTCTTCAGAAGAGAGAGTTGAGCTTCAGAAAATTGTCTTCAGAAGAGAGAGTTGAGCTTCAGAAAATTGTCTTCAGAAGAGAGAGTTGAGCTTCAGAAAACTGTCTTCAGAAGAGAGAGTTGAGCTTCAGAAAATTGTCTTCAGAAGAGAGAGTTGAGCTTCAGAAAATTGTCTTCAGAAGAGAGAGTTGAGCTTCAGAAAATTGTCTTCAGAAGAGAGAGTTCAGCTCCAGAAAATTGTCTTCAGAAGAGAGAGTTGAGCTTCAGAAAATTGTCTTCAGAAGAGAGAGTTGAGCTTCAGAAAATTGTCTCCGTTTTTGGAAGGAAAACACAACTTCTTTAGAACTGTTAAGGTTTTCAGGGACGTGGGTTTCACCCTCTATTCGGCAACAAGCTACTCCATCTCCTCACATAGACTTCGCCAAGTCCGAGTGGAGCCGAGAAAAGCCGTCAGTACACGATTGCCCAGATGGTCACCCATCCGGCATCCGGATACCGGACTAAGCGCACAAGGTGGAAAAGTGGCTCTCATATAGCGTAGGGTGGGGCAAAGGTTCGCAGTGGGGTGAAGGTACGCAAGCACTTTTTGAGAAAATGGTAATATCTACCTACAAAAAATCTGGTGTGAACATCACACGACTTTCTATTACATTTGCAGAATACGTATTTGAAAAAAAATGTAAGCTAGTTCAGAGCATCGAAACCAGGACTCTGAAATACTCACCCGTGTAGTGGACGAGACAGACGCATAGAAGTGCTCCAGACATTTCACTCAGACCCAGCAGCAGGGTGGCGATGTAAGGGTTAACGGTTACGTGGAGGGATTCGAAAATGCCCACCTGTGGGACAGAAGACAAAGAGGGGTTAAAATTTCTATACAGTAGAACCTCGCTTATTTCAACTAATTGGGACCGGGGATAGTTGAAATGATCGAGGTTGAAAATATCACTTTCTATGATCTTTTCCTCTGATAAGATAGGGTATCCTTTGAAAGACGGAAAAAACAATGGATTTTGGAGTTGAAATAATGGAAGAGGAAAAAAAAAAAAAAAAAAAAAAAAAAAAAAAAACTAAGGTAGATATTATTGTTATTGTAATGAAATTCTCAAACAATGTTGGGGATAGAATTTCATACCTCGACCACGCCTTCCTGATTACCAGGCGAGCGTCTATTCATAACTTTCGTGCATATTTTAGACTAATTTTGGTGGATATTTGCATATTATTTTGTCCTTTTTCCGTGCATATTATCCGGGCTCTAGTAATTAGGTACCTACATGGAAAAATCACTTTCCAAATACTTACGGCATAGGTGAGCAGAGTTGTAAGTCCGCCAAACTGTCCGATGAAGAAGACCAGCGTCACAATAGCGTACGGTAGCAGGAACGTCCGACGCATATACATGCGATAGTTTGGCCGTCTCTGACCGTCCTTGCCAAGGCGTTTCAATTCGGACTCTTCAATAGCCTTGGTGATCTGGCTGAGTTCTGTCTGAACCTTGTCCGGCGTCACCCACCCTCGTAACCAACACAGCGAGGCCGAGGCCTCTTGCATACGGCCCTGACCTGGAATAGAGAGGAAACATTAGGCCTCTTGCATACGGCCCTGACGTAGAATAGAGTCCTATACAGTAGGGATTTTGGATTTCAGTTTTACCGTGTAGTAAGTTCACAAACCATGTCAGAGGATTATTTCATGAAAACTAACACAAAAATGGAAAACTGGGTCAAAAACCCACGAAAACAGAAATTCAAACTCAACTCCACTAAAACTAAAACACATCCTAAAGTTTCCAAAAACAGTTTATTCAAATCTAACACTAATGAAAACTTTGACTTTTTTAGTTTTTCAGAAAGGGGTTGGCATTTTTATCGACTTTGCCAAACTAAGCCTTTGGTACAGAAGTTTCATGGGAGTCAAACGCGGTTTGTAGACTTAAAAACAAATAAATAAAAATAATTAAATAAATAAAATGAAAACTTCAGAAGGTTAGAGGAAAGCAGTTTTAATATTACGTTTCATTTTAGATCCTCGAATAAAAAAAGTTTAGGTTGTGAAAAAAGTTTTTACAGGATTTGAGCTTCAAAGGTCACACAGCGCTGACCTTTCAGTTTATAACTTGAGATGGGTCTACAGACTGTAGGTACACTAAAAGGTATCTACACTACAATGTAATCACTGCATCTACACTACATTACACTGCATTTACACTACACTGTAGTCCACTGAAGTTGATCGACATCGACTGGAACCCTTATGAAGTATGGAAGACCACCTCTGTTTGTCGTAGAGCGATGAAATTTGGTATGCTACCGATATGGTCCAAGGACGCGACTGTAAAAATTTGGTAAAAATCGAACAGTCACTCATCCAGATATCAACCAAAGTCAATGTTGCTTCGAACTTCAAAAAAAAAAAAATAATTTTTTTTCATACTTTTTATGATTCTTTATTACACGAGGAGCATTCTAAGATAGGAAATTTTTGACCAAAAATCGGACGCCATATAGGCGGCTTGGGACTTGGAAAAATAGGTATGCGGTTCAAAGGCTAATGGCGGCCACTCACACTCAGACCTAGGTCTATCAGACGGTCTCTTGAGTGGCCTTCAAAGAAACCCTTTAGGCGGAGTCAACTTACTGATCAGCCAATGAGGGCTCTCCGGAATGAAGAACAGTATGATGGCCGATATCAGGGGGAAGGCCATGTTAATAATGGCCACTGTGCGCCATGACAGGAAGGAGCCCAGTAGTAGCTGGGAGGTCTGGCCGAAGATGACGGCCAGGGAAGCTATGGCACTTAGGATACCTCGCAGGTGAGGCTGAGTGATTTCGGCCACGTATGTGAGAACCTAGAGGCAGATTGGATAGAGGTTAAGGCCCGTTCCATCAATTGTACGGTAAAAATCGTGTCGTGTGTTGTGGGAACACTCTCATTTAAATTACTTTACCTTACAGGACATTCGGAAAAAATCGGATGAAACTCACGATAAGTGTGAAGAGTAATCACTAATCACCCTATGCTGCCCGCTTGGTAGAGCAGCGCTCCGCCCCGCCAAGTCATATGATAGAGACCTCTCAAACTGGAGACGCGCGACTAACTTCTTTCTAGAGCAGGGTTGTCCAACCTTAGGGCACCCGAGGGCCGCAAAAACTCAATTCACATCGCTCGACGGCCATCGACTATGTGTGGATACACTTTTACAGTTAAAATAAAATTGAAATTTTGTTAAATTGAAACATTTTGATGAGTGATGAGTGACCTACCATTTGTGTACAATCGCGTACTAAATGATTATTTAATAAAAGACGAAGAAGATAGGTAAAAGAGTGGAATTTAATTTACCACTTAGGATACCTCGCAGGTGAGGCTGAGTGATTTCGGCCACGTATGTGAGAACCTAGAGGCAGATTGGATAGAGGTTAAGGCCCGTCCCATCAATTGTACGGTAAAAAATCGTGTCGTGTGTTGTGGGAGCACTCTCATTTAAATTACTTTACCTTACAGGACATTCGGAAAAAAATCGGATGAAACTCACGACAAGTGTGAAGAGTAATCACCCTATGCTGCCCGAAAGTTCAAACCTACATTATGAATTAAGGGGCTTGGTAGAGCAGCGCTCCACCCCGCCAAGTCATATGATAGAGACCTCTCAAACTGGAGTCGCGCGACTAACTTCTTCTATAGATTGTGAGCGGTGTGTATCATTCTCACATTAGGTTTGATTTTGCAGGCAAATCTGCTCTACTAAAATTGGCTACGTCTACGCTTCCAATATACAAACAGGCGTTAAAACTTAAGAAGAGCACCAGGGTCTAAAGGTTTTGAATCGATTACCTACACTGCCTACAGGGTCCGCCGTTTCCACTTACCGGGGCCTCCATTAGGCCGCCCGTGAGGCCGGTAAGAGCCAGGGCCGTATACAGGGTGGTCACATTCCGTGACAGAACGAACAGGAGGAAGGCCAGCAGGTAGGGGATGTTCATGAAGAGCATACTACGCTTTCGGCCGAACGGTTGAGTGAGGGACCCTGACATGAGACACCCTAGGGGGACGCAGATCAGATTGATACTGCCTGGAATAGAATAGAATAGAATAAGGAAGTTGTGAATACAATAGAATTTCATTTAAAGTCCTACACTAAACTAAAAATTCAACTTGCTTTTCCAGATTTAGAAGAGAGGCCCCGCGTTCAGGAATATAAAAGAACTCAGGGACCCTAAGACGGATATTCCCATTCATTTCCCGATTTTTCAACTTTGGACTAATTGCCCGATTGGACTAATTGCAATACTTTCACACTACTTTGTATAGGTAATAGAAAGTAAAAAAAAAACTCCTGAAATGTCCCCTCATCATTACAAAGATAAGTTGAGGGTGAAACTAATTCGAAATGTAAAAGCGTATTAAAGTTGTAAAGTCGGTTTCAGAAAAAGAAAAAAAAAGCCCCCGAAAAGGGTCCACTATTTGAGTTTATCCGCCCCGGGCGGGAATCGAACCCGCGGCCTAGCGCTTACAAGGCAGACGCACTACCAACTAAGCTAACTAGGCTGGCCTACACTAAACTAAAAATTCAATTTGCTTTTCCAGATTTAGGAGAGAGGCCCCGCGTTCAGGAATATAAAAGAACTCAGGGACCCTGAGACGGATATTCCCATTCATTTCCCGATTTTTCAACTTTGGACTTATTGCCCGATTGGACCAATTACAATACTTTCACACTACTTTGTATAGGTAATAGAAAGTAAAAAAACTCTTAAAATGTCCCCTCATCATTACAAAGATAAGTTGAGGGTGAAACTAATTCGAAATGTAAAAGCGTATGAAAGTTGTAAAGTCGGTTTCAGAAAAGAAAAAAAAGCCCCCGAAAAGGGTCCACTATTTGAGTTTCTAGTTATTCCTATGCGATCAATCAATTATTTGATAAGTTGAGGGTGAAACTAATTCGAAATGTAAAAGCGTATGAAAGTTGTAAAGTCGGTTTCAGAAAAGAAAAAAAAGCCCCCGAAAAGCGTCCACTATTTGAGTTTTTAGTTATTCCTATGCGATCAATCAATTATTTGGTTACTTACTAAACCAGGAAATCTGGGATCGGGTCAGACTCAGGTAAGGGTCTCTATCATCCCCATCAGAGGCGGATAGGACAGGAATGGCAATGGTGGGCAGACCCAGGGTAGTGCCGTAGGTAAACAGGAGCATGTTCTTAGCGGAGGATGCCAAGATCTGAAACCAGGAAGGAAAAAATCAAGATTTTCAATCACTGAAACTGAAGTTCAGACGTTATCCATGCAAAAAAAGTAATGAATTCCCCCAAAAACACAAACATGTAAAAAGAAAGTGGTGGGCAGACCCAGGGTAGTGCCGTAGGTAAACAGGAGCATGTTCTTAGCGGAGGATGCCAAGATCTGAAACCAGGAAGGAAAAAAATCAAGATTTTCAATCACTGAAGCTGAAGTTCAGACGTTATCCATGCAAAAAAAAAGTAATGAATTCCCCCAAAAACACATGTAAAAAGAAAGAACTGAAAATGACTTCCAAATAATATGAAAACCTGATGAGAGGAGATTTCAAAAAAAAATCAAGATTTTCAATCACTGAAGCTGAAGTTCAGACGTTATCCATGCAAAAAAAAAGTAATGAATTCCCCCAAAAACACATGCAAAAAGAAAGAACTGAAAAAGACTTCCAAATAATATGAAAACCTGATGAGAGGAGATTTCAATACTAACTGCAAAAAGTATTGAAATCTCCCAATAAAACATCTGCGGTGAAAATTTCAACGCCAAGTCAGAAGGAAAGAGAAAAGAGGAATCATTTTAGAACCTCTTGGTTTCAGCCAGCCTCAAAAAATATCCTCGGAATGTTATTTATATTGCAGCTCCAAGAGCCAGAATTCTAACAATATGTCACACACTGAGAGCCCATTCAAATACCAACCACGTACAACGTTTCTTCACTTTGCTTACTCAATGTGTATAGCATTTCCCCACCGGTAGGTATCTACAGGGTGCGCCAGAAAAACACTGGAACCAACAGGGAACTTTGTTGGAAATGATGGGATCTACCTACCCCTGAGCCGTTGTCAGTGTTTTTCTGGCGCACCCTGTATATTTATTATCTAGCGTCTACGAGTGTGTTGGAGAATCAGTATTCACCTCATAACTCTTGACGCCTACGCCATTTTGAAACATTTCTACTTCATCGTCATTTTGAAGAGAAAAATTCCAAGACGAACGTTATAGGTATGCTCTCTCTCTCTCTCTCTCTCTCTCTCTCTCTCTCTCTCAATAAGTCTCAAGAGTGATATGAGCCTTTTGTCAACAAGATGGTAGGTACCTACGTACTTTTTTATGTAAAATATATTTAAATATGGAACAATTTTATTTCTTTCTTCTATAGTTTTAGGATGTGAAGTATTGTAGGAAATACTTTATCTAGGTATTATGCCGATCACGTCTCACAGTCAGACTGTCTGACACGGAACATGTGTGAAAAAGCTCGAGACCTAGGTTTTTCAGACGGTCTGGGAGACTAGGGTCTGAAGCTTTTCCTGCCACACAAGTTCCGTGCGATTGTCTTCCAGACAGTATGATTTAAGTTACACACATAACTTAGAAAATTCCAGAGGTAGGTACCTATTCTTACCTTATTAGGTACCTACTTTGCCTGCAGTGTCGTACTTATCTCCTATTAAAATGTAAATGTAAATTCCTACATACCTAAATATAGGTACCTACCTACCAACTAGGTCAGGGGTTTCCATCTAGCAGCCCGGCGGGCCACATGTGGCCCGCCAGACCATTTTTGTGGCCCGCGAAGTGTTTTGGGATTTGTACAAACTTACCTAAATTAATTCCTGGAAACTGACCCCCTCTAGTGTTCAGAAGTCTGTCAGACCGCTGAACATGTAAGGCGGAAAAAGTCTCTGACTTCTGTGTCCTTCAGACGGTCTGAAGACTGAATCTTTTGTCTACACACGGTGGTCTGACAGACCAAAGTCGGACGGTCTCAGTATGGGTTGCCGGCATAAGAATCCAACCTTAATCCCCCGTTCTTATACTGTGTATCCAGCACTGTACAGTGTAAACATCATTCACCATCAACATTCACCATTGAGGCATCGTAAGGAAAAGGTGGAAGGTCTCCCATGATATCATGTGTGTATCCAGCACTGCGCAGTGTAAACATCATGCACCATCAACATTCACCATTGAGGCATCGTAAGGAAAAGGTGAAGGTTAGATTGCCACATGACATACTTTGTATAGACCACATCATGAGGGCTTTGATAGAAGAGGGCCTAACTTTATTTACATTTTGTAAGGGTCTTGTAGACCACAATATAATAGGATCAAGCGTGCCGGGAGGCGCGCGAACGTTTAGAGTTCGAAGCACCTGCCGGTTAATAGGTAAATTGACAACTTTCAGATAAGAAGGTCCCTTTTTGTGTAAAACGGCTTTGATAATGCGGATTTTTTTTGGAAATCAGTTTATAAAAGAATCATGTTGATAACTCCATTCTTCGTCAAAATAAGCGAGTTTTTGTTAAAAATCCTCAAAATTTGTACATAAATAGGTATGTAGGTACTTTTTATCGATTTTTTTTTTTTAAAAATTTTTAAATAAAAAGGTTTTGGGGGTTTTTTTTTTGTTTTTTTTTTTTTTTTTTTTTTTTTTTTACTTTTTTTTAATTTCGATATTTGACTTCGAGTCCTTGTTGAATAAAACCTGTCAATTGTGTATTTTTAAATTATAATCATTAGTTGTAATATTGGCATAGATTAATTTATTCCGACTTAGTCTTTCTATTAATTTATCAGTCTAACTAATTTTATGTTTTATGGTTTCATTAGTAGATACCTACTTACCTGTGAAACACTGTTCACAACTAAGTTGTAAGAAGGTATCTTGAGTTTTTGTAAGAAGAAACGATTGACTCAACATTGAAATTATCAGTTTCTCCAAATCTTTCTAGTCCTGTGTCAAAACTTATCATCTTATCAATATCTTCTTATAGTAGGTATGTATCTTCATCAATCTTTTCTTCTAAAATCAATCTTGAACTACATCCTGGATTTCCTAGATAGAAGAAAGAAACAACCATTCATCGTAGGATTCGTTGGCAGATTTTGTTCCACAGAAGGTAGCGCGGACGGGCGGAAATCAAATGAAAATTGGGCTGAGATGAATTCAAATAAAGAGGAGGAGGAGGAGGAAGAAAAGGAAAAGGAGGAGGAGGAGAGGGAGGAGCAGAAGAAAGAGAAGTAGGAGAGAAACAATCACATGACGAACGTAACCATTCATTAAAAATAATAATAATAATAATAATAATAATAATAACTCGTACATGATACACCAATAACATACATGATACACCAATACTGGCTTTGAGCATTACAAATACATTGTAGTGATGCGCGCAGTGTGCCGTGTGATAACTAATATGTCTGCCGGCATGACACGTAAAGAAAAACCCATTAATGACACCTCTAGAACTCATTATACCAGATACTATCAAACCCATTGTAACAGATACTATTACTAGAATCACTAGGATTTCCAGAAGAACATACGATGCAGTGAATAGCATTAATGAACTTTGATTTACAAAAAGCCTTTGACATGCATAGAATCCAACAAGGATGCGTAACAGTCAAGGCCGAAAACTTGCAGTTTTAAGCAGAGAATGGAATGGCATAGAATAGATCATCTATTATTCTATTAACCTTTTTATATACTATCAGCGAAGAATTGGAATTAAGGGAAAAGGGAGTTCGTGAGGGTTGAGATGTCAGGCTGTTGAATTGGATTGAATTCTTTGTGGTAACTAATTTACATAATTAATGTGATTATAATTACGAGTATGTAGGTAAGATGTCGATTGAAGTTAGGATGTTGATTGAAGATACTCTTCAGATGATTCAAATCTTCAATGTTGACAAGCTGACAAGGATGACCTTCTCGAGGTTTATGCACTGGGCATCCGAATCATTAATTCTTTGTGGTAATGCAAAGCTTTTTCACAACTATGTACGTACGTATTATCCCAACATTACTACATAAGTAGGTACCTCCTTTTCAATCAATTTTCATATTGCAATAATCTTTGTACACTGACACTGCTAATGCCGCCACTGGTCGCTACTCGATTAAAGTAGCTACTACTGAAAAAGGAAGTAATTAAATGTGGAAAAATATACTGGATGTTTGAGTAAAATATCATTAGCAAATATACAGGGGGTCCAGTAAAAAGGTCTCTATAGTAAACGAATAACTAGGATTAGTATTAACTTGTCGGGAAAGGAAGTAAAAATAGAATTGTTATGAAAATAGAAATACCTAGTACATACCTAATTCTTCAGTTAGGCCCGCATTCAGGATTTTATCTAAAAGACAAAATGTCCTAGATAGTGGACATGTTTGTGAAATTTCATCGAAAATATTCGAAAACCCCAACAATTAATGGGGTATTTCACTGAAAAAAAGGTCCCAAATACCTGAATTATTTTAGCTGATGCTTTATAACTTATAACAACCCTCCCGGTATAATTTCAACACCGTACAGAAATTATAATAAAATGATGAATACATTATTAATTTTATGTTTGTACTTTGTATGAAAATGTACCTATGCATAGAATAAAATTATAATAAGTATGTATATGATGCTTTAACAGAATGCATACATTCCCGCACTAGCTGATGTTGCTTTTTGCAAAGTTTTTGCGCAATTCAGCGAATATTGCAAAACGTATAATCTTTTGCAGTTTAATTGAATTCAATATTCTGTTTCACACATCTACAATCTAATTTATTATTTGAAATTGAGAGTTAAGTTAAGCCTTTACCTTTGATAAATAGTGTCCTTGAAGGCACTATTATTAGGTAATAAACTAATAAGAAAATTAAAGGTAAGTTGTATTCTTTTCATTAGTTAGAATGTATTTGAATTAGATAGTATAGTAAAATTAATAATTAGCTTGAGAGTTTGAGTTCATAATTATGTATTACACAGTTGGTAGGTATACCTACTTAGTTTCTTCTGAGTAATTATAGCAGGTATTTATCTACTTTAATAACTAATAACAGCTATTGACTTATTATCTGAAGATTTCCCAACACCTGTTTTCCGCATAGTACCTAGTGATAACATTTTATGCCTTTAGCATCTAACGAGTATACCTATGACCTATCAATCTAGTGGTCTTTGTTCTTTCTACAAATGACTAGGTTATTGTATCAGAGAACTGAACAGAGAATGTTTATCACAGTAAGATCAAGTTGTCATCATCTTTGTTGCTGTGATTGATCTTACTCTTCTTTTCTTTTGTTGTTGTTCTTCTTTTCTTTGTATATCTTCTTCATTTATATTCTTCTTTTTCCTTATTTCTTGTTGTGTCGAGCTCATTTTCCTCGTTTGAATTTCATGACTTTTTCAAGGCAAATCAGTTTGTTTCAATGTGCATTCTAAACTCGCCATATTGTTTTTCATAAATAACCATGTCTTGAGTGATGCAACAGGATACCTAACTATCTGTAAGAATCATCAGGGAATCATTTCGTTTGTTTTCCGCATAGTAGTGATAACATTTATGCCTTTAGCATCTAACGAGTATACCTATCAATCTATTGGTCTTTGTTCTTTCTACAAATGACTAGGTTATTGTATCAGAGAATGTTTATCACAGTAAGATCAAGTTGTCATCATCTTTGTTACTGTGATTGGTCTTACTCTTCTTTTCTTTTGTTGTTGTGTTTTCCGCATAGTAGTGATAACATTTATGCCTTTAGCATCTAACGAGTATACCTATCAATCTATTGGTCTTTGTTCTTTCTACAAAAGTTATTGTATCAGAGAATGTTTATCACAGTAAGATCAAGTTGTCATCATCTTTGTTACTGTGATTGGTCTTACTCTTCTTTTCTTTTGTTGTTGTTCTTCTTTTCTTTGTATATCGTCTTCATTTATATTCTTCTTTTTCCTTATTTCTTGTTGTGTCGAGCTCATTTTCCTGGTTTGAATTTCATGACTTTTTCAAGGCAAATCAGTTTGTGCTCAATGTGCATTCTAAACTCGCCATATCGTTTTCCAATAAATAACCATGTCTTGAATTTCATGACTTTTTCAAGGCAAATCAGTTTGTGTTCAATGTGCATTCTAAACTCGCCATATCGTTTTTCATAAATAACCATGTCTTGAGTGATGCAACTGGATACCTAACTATCTGTAAGAATCATCAGGGAATCATTTCGTTACCTATCTAAGATTCCAAGTTTCTAAGATGGTCACAAATGACCATAAGTACAACCATACCCAGGTCGTAAAACAATAAATACTCATAGAATACCTATATAGGGTGTTACAGGTGTTGTAGGTACCGACCATACAGTGTATCTCAGAAATGATCTCATCCTAGGTGAAATTTGGGAAACCCGACATAATTTCATAGCGGAAAAACCCAGCAGTTAAGAGGAATAGGTAAATTATATTAATTTGTAGAAATGGTGCTGCCAAGTTTGTTGATTGTTAAAAATCAGCCCATTGATGAATTAAGGAGTACGGCAGCGCTCCGCCCCGCCAAGTCAAAAAAGTTTGACCGCAAAAAAGTTTGACTAACTTGTAGAAAGTCCATCAGATTCTAGATTCAGATTGGCCAGCCTAATAAATAATAAATTTACAGGTACTAATACTAATTACTTGTCGATAGGTAATAATTGGTAATTGAAAGATTTTATTCAAGAAAGTCCTTTAAAGATGAGGTTCCCAGTCTAGTTAGCTTAGTTGGTAGTGCGTCTGCCTTGTAAACGCTAGGCCGCGGGTTCGATTCCCGCAGAATTTCATGACTTTTTCAAGGCAAATCAGTTTGTGTTCAATGTGCATTCTAAACTCGCCATATCGTTTTTCATAAATAACCATGTCTCGGGTGATGCAACTGGATACCTAACTATCTGTAAGAATCATCAGGGAATCATTTCGTTGTCTAGATTCCAAGTTTCTAAGATGTTCACAAATGACCATAAGTACAACCATACCCAGGTCGTAAAACAATAAATACTCGTAGAATATATAGGGTGTTACAGGTGTTGTAGGTACCGACCATACAGTGTATCTCAGAAAAAATCTCATCCTAGGTGAAATCTGGGAAACCCGACATAATTTCATAGCGGAAAAACCCAGCAGTTAAGAGGAATAAATTATATTTGTAGAAATGGTGCTGCCAAGTTCGTAGATTGTTAAAAATCAGCACATTGATGAATACATGATATTCACAGTCATGGCTACTAACTTGTAGAAAGTCCATTAGGTTCTAGTTTCAGATTGGCCAGCTTAGTATATAAAGTTGTATTGTCTGTCTTTCTGTAAAGCTTTGTATTCTATGATTTTTTAAACAATATAATTAGGTAGGTAGGTATAGGTATTCTAGGTAAGTATTTTAATTGATATCGGTTAAATTAGTAGTAGGTAGATACTTATCCTTACCCTTGCTACCTACTGTATTAAAGTAGATTGCAGGTGAAGTAGATTGCTATCATGATAATTATGTTTTCCAGTTTTTGCTGAATTTGATTGCTGAAATCTAGAAGGAAAAAGGAAGGACAAGAGGAAAACCCAAAACATGAAGGATTTCCGAAGTAGATCACTTTGATGTTTAATTATTGGAGGTAAGTACTTATCCATGTAAGTAGTTATATCCTGATGGGATAATGTTCGTTCTCCGAACGGCTGGCTTTCTCCTATCCTGTCTTCCTTCTCTCTTCGATTTCGGGACGATAAGACAAAAAAGAAAATGCTCCTAGCTCCTAGGTATTGAAAAAATTAGGGTGGTCTGATATAAAATTAGTACCTAATATAAAGTAAAAAGATATTTTGGCAGAGGTCTTATCGTCCCAAAAGCGAAGAGAGAAGGGAGACAGGATAGGAGAAAGCCAGCCGTTCCGAGAACGAACCTTATCTGGATACAATCCGCCCCGGGCTGGAAATCGAAACCGAGAAATAGCGCTTACAAGACGCTACCTTCCAAGCTGACTAAGCTGGCGGCCTAAATCCAGAGATAATGAGATAATGGTCACCCTTTATCTTTATAATACCTACACTGTTAGTTCTAGAAGGACTAACTAGGGGAATCTGCAGTAGAGATATCTATACCTATAGCCTATAGCTATAGCAGAATATGAAGATCATAACATGGTTTGTTACGTAACTTTAGACCACAATATTATCACCACACATATACTTGAACTGAACAGCCACTGGTTCTATAGACTGAATATAGTCAATAACAAAACCAGTGACGTATGAAAGTTCCTCTCTACGGTTTTTTTCTCACTCTCCCCACTACTTATAAGTTTGTTATAAGTATACCACTGGTATTTCAGTAAGTGGTACACCACTTAATGAAATAATAAGTGATTGTTAAACCTGGATTTCAATGCTGTGTCCACCCATAGGCGACGCCGTCGGTCGACGAGATGAATCTATGTTGTCGAGGCAGTGTGGACGGTTTCAGTCGACATCAATCGACGGCCGTCGACTATGTGTGGACATAGCTCTCTGTGGACACAGGACACAGACATAAGACTATGTGTGGACATAGCTCTCTGTGGACACAGACATAAGACTATGTGTGGACATAGCTCTCTGTGGACACAGGACACAGACATAGGACTATGAGTGGACATAGCTCTCTGTGGACACAGGACACAGACATAAGACTATGTGTGGACCTAGCTCTCTGTGGACAGTGGACACAGGACACAGACATAAGACTATGTGTGGACATAGCTCTCTGTGAACACAGGACACAGACATAAGACTATGTGTGGACATAGCTCTCTGTGGACACAGGACACAGAAGACTATGTGTGGACATAGCTCTCTGTGGACACAGGACACAGACATAAGACTATGTGTGGACTTGTGGACACAGCAGGTCAGTGGACTCTCTGACTCGACTGCAACATAAATGTAATTTTTTGCTGCAAACTACAAGCACAGAGCCGAAGACTCTAACCCTGCCGTCCTATACAATCCTACAAAGTCAAACTCAACCACACCAAACCAAATGGTGGGCCTACCTCCGAGTGGCTTATCAAAATCCATCAAGCGAAGATTTTTACGGCTCAAGCCAGCACAAACGATAAGGCCCATAAAAACTCGGAAATTCCTGCAATGTGGTCAGGCCACAGCCAGACTTCATTACTTCATTTGTACGTATGTATTGTACAATAGGAACCGTAGCTACTAAGTGTAATAGTAATAAATTATTTATTTAAATGTGTAGTAGAAGTAGAATATATGTATGTATGTATGTATGTATGTATCCTCGAATAAAAAAAGTTTAGGTTGTGAAAAAAGTTTTTACAGGATTAGAGCTTCAAAGGTCACACAGCGCTGACCTTTGAGTTTGTAACTTGAGATGCGTCTACAGACTGTAGGTACACTACACGGTATCTACACTACAATGTAATCACTGCATCTACACTACATTACACTGCATTTACACTACACTCTAGTCGACTGAAGTCGATCGACATCGACTGGAACCCTTATGAAGTATGGAAGACCACCTCTGTTTGTCGTAGAGCGATGAAATTTGGTATGCTACCGATATGGTCCAAGGACGCGACTGTAACAATTTGTTAAAAATCGAACAGGCACTCATCCAGATATCAACCAAAGTCAATGTTGCTTCGAACTTCAAAAAAAAATCAATTTTTCTTTCATACTTTTTATGATTCTTTATTACACGGGGAGCATTCTAAGATAGGAAATTTTTGACCAAAAATAGGACGCCATATAGGCGGCTTGGGACTTGGAAAAATAGGTACACAGACATAAGACTATGTGTGGACATAGCTCTCTGTGGACACAGGACACAGACATAAGACTATGTGTGGACATAGCTCTCTGTGGACACAGGACACAGACATAAGACTATGTGTGGACATAGCTCTCTGTGGACACAGGACACAGACATAAGACTATGTGTGGACATAGCTCTCTGTGGACACAGGACACAGACATAAGACTATGTGTGGACATAGCTCTCTGTGGACACAGGACACAGACATAAGACTATGTGTGGACATAGCTCTCTGTGGACACAGGACACAGACATAAGACTATGTGTGGACATAGCTCTCTGTGGACACAGGACACAGACATAAGACTATGTGTGGACATAGCTCTCTGTGGACACAGGACACAGACATAAGACTATGTGTGGACATAGCTCTCTGTGGACACAGGACACAGACATAAGACTATGTGTGGACATAGCTCTCTGTGGACACAGGACACAGACATAAGACTATGTGTGGACATAGCTCTCTGTGGACACAGGACACAGACATAAGACTATGTGTGGACATAGCTCTCTGTGGACACAGGACACAGACATAAGACTATGTGTGGACATAGCTCTCTGTGGACACAGGACACAGACATAAGACTATGTGTGGACATAGCTCTCTGTGGACACAGGACACAGACATAAGACTATGTGTGGACATAGCTCTCTGTGGACACAGGACACAGACATAAGACTATGTGTGGACATAGCTCTCTGTGGACACAGGACACAGACATAAGACTATGTGTGGACATAGCTCTCTGTGGACACAGGACACAGACATAAGACTATGTGTGGACATAGCTCTCTGTGGACACAGGACACAGACATAAGACTATGTGTGGACATAGCTCTCTGTGGACACAGGACACAGACATAAGACTATGTGTGGACATAGCTCTCTGTGGACACAGGACACAGACATAAGACTATGTGTGGACATAGCTCTCTGTGGACACAGGACACAGACATAAGACTATGTGTGGACATAGCTCTCTGTGGACACAGGACACAGACATAAGACTATGTGTGGACATAGCTCTCTGTGGACACAGGACACAGACATAAGACTATGTGTGGACATAGCTCTCTGTGGACACAGGACACAGACATAAGACTATGTGTGGACATAGCTCTCTGTGGACACAGGACACAGACATAAGACTATGTGTGGACATAGCTCTCTGTGGACACAGGACACAGACATAAGACTATGTGTGGACATAGCTCTCTGTGGACACAGGACACAGACATAAGACTATGTGTGGACATAGCTCTCTGTGGACACAGGACACAGACATAGACCTCTGTGGCCGAGTGGGTATCACACTAGTCTTGCACGCAGGAGGTCCGGGTTCGATTCCCGGCGGGGCTGAGGTTTTATTCGGCTCTGTGCTTGGAGTTCGGGGTGCACTCAGGCTCGTGAGGACCAGAGTAAAAAGAAAAATTATAGATATGTCAGAAATAGTACAGAAGGCTCTTAGAAATGCTGTGATATCCACAAAAATTGTGAAGAAGATCTCAACTTTACCACAGATAAATCATGATTGAGATTTACATTAGTAGGATTTTATTTGATTGAGGTAGTACCGTCCTTAGATTTATTTGAAGGTGGAAAATTTTGTGTAGTAGATAAATAAATTGAGTGCCTACCTAACTTATTTTTAAGGTCCTCATCCAAATTACCTACCTATGGCTAATTTGAGTAATTTTCAATAGTTATCTCTACTTGAATACATGAAATAGATTTTACTATACTTCTTAGTTACCTATAGGAAAACAAAACACGTGCCTATGTGTTGTATCTTCCTATGTATGTACCTACATACCTATCTACTCATCATAGGTAGGTAGATACGTAGATAATTATGTAGGTAGCTATGTCCCCCCCCTTACCTAGGTATGTCCCCCCCCATAATTTCCATAATTATGTCTCATTTTTTGTAATTTTGGAATAACAATATTTTCTGCATTAGAGGAAATACTCGTAGAGAGGGTCATGCAAATAATCAGTATTACACTCTGTCAAAAATGATCTTCTTCCTCTATAAATTTTTAATTTAAGCAAGGTTTTAATTTATAAAAAACACACCTATTTTGTTCCAAATACATAAAACCTTGTTTAGACTGCGGGAGTAAAGGGACTTTTCAGTCTCATTCTGGCAGTATAAACAGGGTATATTCTATTCTATTCTATTCTATAAACACTGAGGTAGGTAGATATTAAATATTAAATATATGGTGAAATTTTCACCAAATGCAGAGCTTTTTCACAACTATGTACGTACGTATTATCCCAACATTACTACATAAGTACCTCCTTTTCAATCAATTTTCATATTGCAATAATTTTTGTACACTGACACTGGTAATGCCGCCACTGGTCGCTACTCGATTAAAGTAGCTACTACTGAAAAAGGAAGTATTAAAACGTATATAAAGTTGTATTGTCTGTCTTTCTGTAAAGCTTTGTATTCTATGATTTTTTAAACAATATAATTAGGTAGGTATAGGTATTCTAGGTAAGTATTTTAATTGATATCGGTTTAATTAGTAGTAGATATTTATCTTTACCCTTAATTGCTACCTATTGTATTGAAGAATTGAAGTAGATCGCTATTTAGACTGGAAATCATGATAATTATGTTTCCCAGTTTTTGCTGAATTTGATTGCTGAAATCTAGAAGGAAAAAGGAAGGACAAGAGGAAAACCCAAAACATGAAGGATTTCCGAAGTAGATCACTTTGATGTTTAATTATTGAAGGTAAGTAGTTATCCATGTAAGTAGTTTTTCATCATTGCAAGTAGACTTAGTTAAACATTATTTATGCAAATCCAAGATTCCTATCCTACCAAGGTTATCCTATCCTACCAAGGAATACCTACCAAGATTATGCAAATCCAAGATGCAAATCCAGTTGTATTCCTAACCAAATCAAGGGTTCAGTTTTCGCAAAAGGAAACCGTTTCCGAATGGAAAATACTAATAAATTTGTGTCCAAAAGAGTCCAAAGATGATTGATCGACGAGGTGAATCTATATACACTCACCCACAAAATTACTTGAAAGATCCAGTATCATGGAACCTCCTGAAAACATATTGGATGGTACTTTGATTGACATTGAACTTCTGGGCAACGTAACGGACACGTTACCCTCATCAATTAAAAACACGGCTTAGGTTACCTCAACAGCATCCAGATTTAAATCAGAACACTTAAAAGGGTACCCGGACATATTCTCAAGCAATTGATCAAAAACGAGCACAATAATCACTCACTAGAGGAAGAAAAACGCGATTTTCCAGGATAGCAGAATTTTTACTGAAAGGTCTTGAATGAGGAAAGGCCATAAAAATGAAATTTAATGAGCATTTTGGCCAACAAAATGTAGCACATATGATTGAAAACAATATTTGGGATGTCCCCTAGTAATATCATCCGAATTGAAAAGGTAGAAGTGATTTTATGGACATTTTTCGAAGTGTCCAAGTAATTTTGTGGGTGAGTGTATGTTGTCGAGGTAGTGTGTACGAGCGCCCCCCCTGATTTGTCTCCACGCCCCCCCAGTTTGAGAACCTCTGACCTAGGTAATAGGTACCTACAACAATCTACCACATAGCACATAGGTAGATAGGTACCTATGTGACACGTGACATACTAACCTAAACTCGTAAGTATATAGCTGATAGAGTATTTTAGGTACTATACCTATATGTATTGATTCTGGGTCAAATACATACCTACATATGTAGATACAAAAAAATCACCAGAATAAATTTAAATAAATAAAATACACAATAGATAGGTACAAAAAATTATTGAGATGTGCAGAGACTGTAGAGAGTGAAGTGAGAGAGTTCTCAAAATGAAAATGCATAATACTCTTCTCTAATAAGCATAATACTTTATAGGAAAACAAACAATTGATTAGCAAAATTTGAATTTATTACTTTGTATATTTCATGTTTGTCATTTTGCTTTTCCAATTGTTATTAATCTCACTTTGTTAATATTGTTCAATAAAAGTAATATTATTACGTCTTTACACATCTTCCGGTTAGTGGAGGCAAATACTCTCCTCCTCCTCCTCCTCCTCCTCCTCCTCCTCCTTCTCCTTCTTCTTCTTCTTCATCTTCTTTTGCTTCTTCTTCTTCGTCCTCCTCCTCCTCCTCACCTTTCTCTCTAAGAATTCCCTTTCCTTACTTTCCCCAACCTTCTCCTCATCCTCTTCCCTTTACATTTTCCTCTTCCTTTCTTCTTCTTTTTCTTTTTCTTCTTCTCCTCCTCCTCCTCCTCCTCCTCCTTCCCCCAACCCGTTCTCCCCCTTGTCTCCATAGTTCCAGCTGATATTATTTCATTTCAGTCTCTCCCTAATAGTGTTCTCGCCCATTCAGTGTCATTCACATTTGCCTCTTCAGGTCCCTAGTCCTCTACACTTTGCAACTTGGCACTCTGGACGACTTTGCAACTTTGATCTCTGGACTTTCACACCAGACTTTTGAGTCTTTCACATCAGATTTTTTTAGTTTTCCACAAAGTCTTTTGAGTCTTTCACATCAGAATTTTGAGTTTTCCACAAAGTCTTTTGTGTCTTTCACACCAGACTTTTGAGTCTTTCACAGCAAACTTTTGAGTATTTCACGCCATACTTTTCAGCCTTTCACACCAGACTTCTGAGTAAGACAATTCAGTCTCATCAGTTACTGAAGAGGGACAGTATATCGTCGGCGACATGAAGAATATAGGCCGCGTGAGTGTATCTAGGTTACTCGAAGGCATTCGACAGACATCAGTCAGCATTCAGCATTTTTCCAGCGCCAGTCAGTAGAAACAATGGAAAGGGAACCCACAAATAAGGCGATCAGGTGGGAGAAAATTGTTTGTCCACCGTTGTTGTTGGTGTCGTTTCCAGTCTTTGCTGAATTTGATTGCTGAAATCTAGAAGGAAAAAGGAAGGACAAGAGGAAAACCCAAAACATGAAGGATTTCCTAAGTAGATCACTTTGATGTTTAATTATTGGAGGTAAGTACTTATCCATGTATGTAGGTACATGGTACATAGGTATTCAATTATTCATCATTGCAAGTAGACTTAGTTAAACATTATTTATGCAAATCCAAGATTCCAGTGCTGTATTCCTAACCAAATCAAGGATTCAGTTTTTGCAAAAGGAAACCGTTTCCGAATGGAAAATACAATTCAATTCAATTCAATTTTTATTGTATTGTTAATACACTGTTAATTGTTAATAAAGTCAGAAATACAAATAAATTTGTGTCCAAAAGAGTCCAAAGATGGTTGATCGACGAGGTGAATCTACACTCAGTTTAAAAAATTTAAAAAAAAAAAAAAAAAAAAAAAAAAAAAAACATTTACATCTCTTTATTTCATAATATAATAAAGATAGGTACATAACAAATTTTGAAAACATTATTATAGAAATAAGGAGACGTTACCCCTTGTCTAAACCTCAATACATGGTTGCAAAAGGAAACCGTTTCCGAATGGAAATTACAAATAAATTTGTGTCCAAAAGAGTCCAAAGATGGTTGATCGACGAGGTGAATCTACACTCACCCACAAAATTACTTGAAAAATCCAGTATCATGGAACCTCCTGAAAACATATTGGATGGTACTTTGATTGACATTAAACTTCTGGGCAACGTATTAAAGGATACGTTACCCTCATCATCATGGAACCTCCTGAAAACATATTGGATGGTACTTTGATTGACATTGAACTTCTGGGCAACGTAACGGACACGTTACCCTCATCAATATTAAAAACACGGCTTAGGTTACCTCCACAGCATCCAGATTTAAATCAGAACACTTAAAAGGGTACCCGGACATATTCTCAAGCAATTTATCAAAAACGAGCACAATAATCACTCACTAGAGGAAGAAAAACGCGATTTTCCAGGATAGCAGATTTCTTACTGAAAGGGCTTGAACGAGGGAAGGTCATAAAAAATGAAATATAATGAGCATTTTGGCCAACAAAATGTAGCACATATGATTGAACACAATATTTGGGATGTTCCCTAGTAATATCATCCGAATTGAAAAGGTAGAAGTGATGTTATGGACATTTTTCGAAGTGTCCAAGTAATTTTGTGGGTGAGTGTATGTTGTCGAGGTAGTGTGGACGTGTCAGTCAACATCGATCGACGCTCGGTCGACTATATGTGGACACATCTTAAGGTCGCAGATTCGTATAAGCCTAATCCATCCTTTAGATTCCTTTAGGGCTGTCTAAAAGCAATTTATCAAAAACGAGCACAATAATCACTCACTAGAGGAAGAAAAACGCGATTTTCCAGGATAGCAGAATTTTTACTGAAAGGGCTTGAATGAGGAAAGGCCATAAAAATGAAATTTAATGAGCATTTTGGCCAACAAAATGTAGCACATACCTATGATTGAAAACAATATTTGGGATGTCCCCTAGTAATATCATCCGAATTGAAAAGGTAGAAGTGACGTTATGGACATTTTTCGAAGTGTCCAAGTAATTTTGTGGGTGAGTGTATGTTGTCGAGGTAGTGTGTGTGTGTGTCAGTCGACATCGATCGACGCTCGGTCGACTATATGTGGACACATCTTAAGGTCGCAGATTCGTATAAGCCTAACCCATCCTTTAGATTCCTTTAGGGCTGTTTAGTCGACGCTCGGTCGACTATATGTGGACACATCTTAAGGTCGCAGATTCGTATAAGCCTAACCCATCCTTTAGATTCCTTTAGGGCTGTCTAGCCCCTACACCTAAGCCAGGACTTTTTTGTATACTTCTAGATCCCGAGATAAATCGATTTAAAAAATAGCGGTAAATCGTGAACTTTGACGTCACGGCATACGCTCCCGTGCACGATGACGTCATATCAAATGTCCCGAGCAAAGCTCCCTTGCAGGCAACACATTAATGTGTTTGTGCGCATACGTTTCTGCACATTTCTTTCTGCTTCTCCGCAAGCGTGCTTGCATATTGGCGCTACCTTTTTTGTATGGGATTAAGCTGACCTTAAGGTAACACGTTGAACGCCAAAAACTTCAACTCACCTGGGGTAGTGCGGATTTGAACGTGCGAGTTGTGTCTTGGCTTGTCTCATTCTGGTCCGGTTTGGTTTTCGTGTTGTTATTGTTGGAGAGGTCAAGGTCAGTGCGAGTGTCCATCGGAACATCATGGAAGTTGTCCTTTCTGAAAAACAAACAAACAAATTTTTCATTAGAACGGCAATTAAAAATTGAATTTTCGACCTTTTACAGTTATTTTTTCGGAGTTTTGACCTCGGATTTGGACTTTCCCAACTTTTTACATAGGAATCGACCATTTATTTATAATTTTTACCCATTTGCAACTGCTCCATTATGTAGGTAGGTATGGTAAGTCTTCTTCTTTATGTTCCTCTTCTATCACAGGTGGGAAACCATCATCTTTATTTGAATAGTCCAGTTCTAAAAGTGGACACTTCCGGATGGACTTTTTTTAGGCAAAACACGAAAAGCTCATAACACGAAAAGCAGTCGATTTTAATGGTTTTGGTCTTGAAAAAAGCTAAAATGCTAAAATCTAAGGTAATCTGCTGTTACACATATGAAGACCCCACGGGAAAAAAGATGGGAGTCCACCTTTTCTCATTTCGAGAAAATCGCGTTTTAAACTTTGAAACGCTATTACTAAATGCTAACACTTGGGATTTTACGTAAGTGGTCTCTACGTACTTGGGCGATGATAAATCATATTATTCTTCACAATGAAACTTCTCAACTTCTCTGATTTCTAACTCTTCCTTATGGTCGGTTTTACAGTCTGATGGTAGATGTAAACATACCTGAAGACAGCTACTTTCTCTGTGGCGTAAAATATCTCTTAGGTAGCGCTGTAAAACTCTTTCGACTTGGCAGGGCGGGGCGCTATCATGCTCCTTAATACTGAGGTGACTTCGATTTCCGAAAACCAAACTGAATCAACTTCGATCGAATGTAGTTTGGAAAACACAGAACAATCAATCAAGTGAATGGAAATTTATTTAACAAAATCCTACATGAAGGAAGAGTACCCCAACAACGGCAGATTTGTAAAATAATTCTTATCCACAAAAAGGGAAGTAAGTAAAAAACAAATAATCACACTTTGATAATTCACAAGCAAATAATCCCGGAAGACACCCTCAGTGGCACGCGGTCACTGAAGACTCCCCTAATCCCGGGCACACGGTACACGAAACAATGATGTTTCCCCTCCTACATCTCTGACCCCCCGAAGTCAAGGCCGAACAGGCACTCTTCATTAGAGACGACGTATTACAATGTAAAATCCCATAAGGATGTATAAATTTCGGTATTTCCCCACACGTAGGTTAGATATTATTAACTACGTCAGGTCAGGGGCGATCACAGCGTCATCGCACCCCGGTCCTACTCCGAAAATAGAATAAAAGACACCTTGTTTAAACGGCTCGAATCAGAAGCCCCTTTACCATTGAAATTTGCCTTCTGCTCCTGTTTTTGAGTTACCGGTCATTTTTTGCCTGCCGCTATATCGCTACCTCGTAAGTACGTACGCAAACGCACGCAGCCGCAGCTTGGACGTGATTCTAATCAATCGAACACGCTACAACCAACACCAGTACCTATTCCTTTTTTTTTTTGGCCGGTCCTTTGGGAAATTGCCTTAAGAATTGGAAAAATCTTCAGGCATTCAAAACATAAAAGGGCACAGAACTTCTATTACATACTGTAGGTGTACTCGAAGAATAATTGAGCTTACGTAACAGTTTATTGAACTTCGCGAGTAAGCTTTGAGTACTACGTAGGTGTAGCATAGCATAGCTTTGATTGTGAATAATGTGAAGAGAATAGAATATTGCGAAATAATTAGAATAGAATAGAATAGATTTGTTTAAGCAATAGAATTGTTGTTTTTTACAATTACATATTACGGTGGGTACTGGGTATGGAATATTATTAGGTATTGTTGTAGAATGTAGAAATTATAAAAAATAGTCAAATAAAATTGTACCTAAATACATATCTTCAATCGAATAGTTATCCTGGTATCCAATTTTTTGGGTCCATTTGATTTTTTCTTCCCTAAAACTTTTTTTTTCTTTTTTCAAGAAAAAAAAGTCCATTTAATTTAATTCTATTCAATGATATGTTCATTCAAACCCTAAAATTGGTAACTAATAATTTTCCCAGGATCTTTTGATGCTATTTTAACAAATTAAAATTACCTCTTAATTTTTGAAAATGAAAATTAAAAAAAAAAGTCAAAGAAAAATTTGTATAAAAAAGTAGGTACCGCACGGTGAAAATCACTAGCAAAAAAATACAAACAAAAAAAAAAAAAAAAAAAAAAAAAAAAAACGTCTCTAAAACTCTGTCCGTATGGCGATATTTAAAATCGCGTCCGATTTCCGATCTGGACTAACTTGATAGACGACTGAAAGACGACCGTCCGAGATGGCACTGATGGAGAATCGACTGAAATCGCCTGGTTTGGAATTTGAAACCTCTAAAACTCTAGACTTCTATACACTCTAGGTGGAGGTTCTCAAAACCTCTAATTCTAGAGATAGGCAGAGGTTAGGACACTGAAACCTCTAACTGTCGAGGTATTGAGGTACTGATGGTGCTTGGGTACTTAGACTTAGAGTACTTAGACTGGATGGTCTGTATTCTCAAAACCTCTAATTCTAGAGATAGGCAGAGGTTAGGACACTGAAACCTCTAACTGTCGAGGTATTGAGGTACTGATGGTGCTTGGACAGTTAGACTGGATGGTCTGTATAGTGACCTTATAGAATGGTAGTAACCCCTCTGGCAGTATATGGTTATGAGCATGGATATACCTGTTTAGTACCTACTGCAGGGTTGGCGAACAAATATCTTCGTTAGAGAATGCATGCAATGGAACAGTTGCAAATGATGGACTGGATTTAAGTTTAAGACGTTAGACTTAGAAATCCTGTCAAAATCAAGCCCCTGGATGTAAGCTTGCGTGCTAACTGGGATGTATGTATGTATGTATGTATGTATGTATGTAGTAATAGTAATAGATTGTAGTACCTATAGTAAAAGACAGGGACCTCAATAAGGTAGTAATAGTAATGTTGGAATTTAGAATAGTAAAATAGTTTACTAAGTACGATAACCAAAGCGATGTCACCGGTGAGTTATCCATCACAAATTCAGAGTGCTATCCTCTACCTAGGTCAGTGGTTCTCAAACTTTTTTGCATGGCGCCCCCTTTGATCATATTCTCATTTTTTTCACGCCCATACCTTACCCTCGGTATATTATTTTTACCTATGGGTTTTATGGAATAACACAACGAGAATTTGAAACTTTGAGATTTTTTATATCAAAATATCTCGAGAACGGTAAGAGCTAGAGACTTGAAATTTGGTATGTAGCTGTCAAATTTGACAAGGATGCGACACAAAACGTTTGCTTGAGATGTAAATCGGGGTAACAGGGGTCCCTTAAGGGTAACGTATTCCGCCCCATTTCTCCGGTTAGGTTTATATTGTAACTCGGGGTAACATTTGTCTCTTAAGGGTAACGTTTTTCGTCCCATTTCTCTCTGTTTAGAGGGCGGAAATAAGTCTTTGGATGCACCGGTCCTTGATTGATCTAAGCAACATTTTGTATGGTTGTTATTCTTCCGAAGTACACAAGGCCTTGGAGGTAGGTATATTCTATTTGGATACGAAACACGATTTGCTGACCGTTTTTGTTTGATTTATTTTTTACACAGTGTCCCTGAAATCTAGAGCTACTCTTTTCCTTTGAGAGCAACACTGTCCCATATTTAAATAAACAAAAAGAGAGGAAAAGGAGCACCCAGAGAAATGAAAAAGAGGCCAAAAAGGAGAATGTCCAAGATTACCCTCAACGATCACTGAAACCCAGCCTGACGGTACATCAATGATCTGAATACCACGAACCCATTATTCAAAAAGCTGGCCTAGATTTTTCGGCGTTGAAATATTGAAAGACAGAGGGAGAGAGAAAGAGAGAGAGAGAGAGAGAGAGAGAGAGAGAGAGAGAGAGAGAGAGAGAGAGAGAGAGGATGAAAAAGCCTCGTGTAAAAGAATTACACGTGGAACTCAGTTGCCTGTGCCGTAACCATCCTCCGGGGAATATATCGTTCCAAGAGGTAGGTATTATTTTATTAAAATTTCTATTATACCTACTTACCGGAATAACGTTGTAATGATTTTTGAATTACCTTTTAGTACCTAGAGTTATAGGTAATTTTTAGCCCGTCCTTCCTTTATTATTACAATAGTAATAACAAAAGGTATAAGGGACGGGCTATTGTATTCGCTTCGGTGTCGTCTGTCTGTGTGTCTGTCTGTCAGTCTGTCCGTCTGTCCCCGTAGAAGGGACTTATCCAAACCTGGTCGACCTATATATCAAATTAAAGGTCTTTTTACCAGGAACACGAAAATGGTGGTGCAAATATTGTCCAGAGAACCAAAAAGCTATAACACCAAAAAACATTGGTTTTTGGGGGATTTTTTTCACATTTTCTCACACAAATGATCTTGAAATCTTGAAATTTGAATGAACCCATGTATTAACTCAAAGCGAGAAAGTTTTAGATAGCACTTCAGTCGTTATTTTATCGGTCGACCATGGGTGTGGACTCTCCTTAAGCTTCGATTTCTGCCCGGGGCGAGCTTTATCCTGGATATTGGTTCGTTCTCAGAACGTCCTCATCCTGTCATGTTTCTCTTCGATTTCGGACGACAAGATCTCCGTTGTTACAATTCCCCCCTATCAAAAACCTCGCAAAATGGCAAACATTGAGATTTCAGCGAATACCATGGAAGAGAAATTTCTATTTGAACATCGCAATCGGTGACCTTAGGTTTTAATGATCAAAATAGTGTAGGTACCTACTAGGTACCTAGGTACCTACATTGTAAGTAGGTACCTACTAGGTACCTAGGTACCTACATTGTAAGTAGGTACCTACATTGTAAGTAGGTACCTACATTGTAAGTACTACGTAGTAACCTATAAATGAGATTACCTCCTACAGTGAGTGCCACAAGTCCCTGTACCTTCTATACTCTATAGTAAATTACATGAAAGTAAAATCGAAAAATCAAATCAAGAATAATAATAAACTGAATATTAAACAAATTAGGTAGGTACACATAGGTACTGATTTTCTTTAATCACGATCGAATAAACTACGGGCTAAAAAATTCCCGGAGGGACGGGCCCAGCTTGTTTAATTTAAACCAAATCGGGATTGGGTATATAGTTAGAAATAATGTGGAATAAAGATAAAGAATACCTCCGGTTCAAATATTATGTAAAAAAAAATAGAATAACAGGGAGTGAGACAGATATTAGAGGGGAAAAGTAAGAGAGAGAGAAATATAGAAAGAGTCAGACAGAGAGGAAAAGAGAGCGAAGGAGGAGGGAAAAAAGAACAAAGCAACTTCTACAGCAATGATTCCCAAAGAGGGCGTGTAGAAAAAAAAAAGTTTGGGAAACCGCTGTTCTACAGTATGCCCCAGAATTCCTGTACCTATCTATCTTTTGAACAGCTATAGGAATTTTTCCGTTATTAATATCGTCTCATCCTTAGATCGCTTCACGCTATTTTTTCCTGTGCCATTGAAATTTGCCTTCTGCTCCTGTTTTTGAGTTACCGGTCATTTTTTGCCTGCCGCTATATCGCTACCTCGTAAGTACGTACGCATACGCACGCAGCCGCAGCTTGGACGTGATTCTAATCAATCAAACACGCTACAACTAACACCAGTATTCCTTTTTTTTGGTTGGTCCTTTGGGAAATCGCCTTAAGAATTGGAAAAATCTTCAGGCATTCAAAACATAAAAGGACACAGGACTTGTGAGACATACTGTAGGTGTACTCGAAGACTAATTGAGCTTATTAGGTAACAGTTTATTGAACTTCGCGAGTAAGCTTTGAGTACTACGTAGGTGTAGCTTAGCATAGCTTTGATCGTGAATAATGTGAAGAGAATAGAATATTGCGAAATAATTAGAGTAAAATAGAATAGATTTGTTAAGCAATAGAATTGTTGTTTTTTACAATTACATATTACGGTGGGTACTGGGTATGGAATATTATTAGGTAGGTAATGTTGTAGAAATTATAAAAAATAGTCAAATAAAATTGTACCTAAATACATATTTTCAATCGATGGCTATAAGAACAAGAACACCCAAAATAAGCATCATTCAATAGGATGAGGAAAGTCGTGTGATGTTCACACCAGATTTTTTTTCCTTAGTATCTAGGTTTCTAGGTATTTACCTGTTTCAACACTAGACACCACGTAACAACTAGCCACTCTTATCTATGCAGTTACACAAAATGTAGCTTGGAAAGTAGCCTGCCTTGTAAGTAGCCTGCCTTGTAAAGGCGTGTCCAGTGTGTCCACACTCAGTCGACCGGCCATCGAACGATGTCAACTGAACCGTCCACACTGCCTCGACAACATGGATTCAACTCGTCAATCGACGCGAGGGCCGGTCGACCATGGGTGTGGACTCTCCTTAAGCTTCGATTTCTGCCCGGGGCGAGCTTTATCCTGGATATTGGTTCGTTCTCAGAACGTTCTTATCCTGTCATGTTTCCCTTCGATTTCGGACGACAAGATCTCCGTTGTTACAATTCCCCCTATATCAAACCTCGCAAAATTGCAAACATTGAGATTTCAGCGAATACCATGGAAGAGAAATTTCTATTTGAACATCGTAATCGGTGACCTTAGGTTTTAATGATCAAAATAGTGTAGGTACCTACTAGGTACCTACATTGTAAGTACCTACTACGTAGTAACCTATAAATGAGATTACCTCCTACAGTGAGTGCCACAAGTCCCTGTACCTTCTATAGTAAGTTCATGAAGTCCTGTACCTTCTACAGCAATGATTCCCAAAGAGGGCGTGTAGAAAAAAAAAAGTTTGGGAAACCGCTGTTCTACAGTATGCCCCAGAATTCCTGTGTCTATCTTTTGAACAGCTATAGGAATTTTTCCGTTATTAATATAGTCTCATCCTTAGATCGCTCCACGCTTTACCATGCACCTTACGATTTTTTCCTGTGCCATTGAAATTTGCCTTCTGCTCCTGTTTTTGAGTTACCGGTTGTTTTTTGCCTGCCGTATATCGCTACCTCGTAAATACGTACGCATACGCACGCAGCCGAAGCTTGGACGTGATTCTAATCAATCGAACTCGCTACAATTAACACCAGTATTCCTTTTTTGGCCGGTCCTTTGGAAAAATGCCTTAAGAATTGGAAAAATCTTCAGGCATTCAAAACATAAAAGGACACAGGACTTGTGAGACATACTGTAGGTAAATCTCCAGGCATTCAAAACATAAAAGGGCACAGGACTTGTGAGACATACTGTAGGTGTACTCGAAGACTAATTGAGCTTGGTATTGGTAAAGGTAGGGCCATCGGCTTTAATAAACGCCCTTGGTCACTGCGACCTGGTTAGATCTTTTGTGACATACTAATTGAGCTTAGGTAACAGTTTATTGAACTTTGCGAGTAAGCTTTGAGTACTACGTAGGTGTAGCGTAGCTTTGATTGTGAATAATGTGAAGAGAATAGAATATTGCGAAATAATTAGAATAGAATAGAATAGATTCGTTAAGCAATAGAATTGTTGTTTTTTACAATTACATATTACGTTATTACGGTGGGTACTGGGTATGGAATGTTATTAGGTATATTGTTGTAGAATGTAGAAATTATAAAAAATAGTCAAATAAAATTGTACCTAAATACATATCTTCAATCTAATAGTTATCCAATTTTTTGGATCCATTTAATTTTTTCTTTCCTAAAACTTTTTTTTCTTTTTTCAAGAAAAAAAGTCCATTTAATTTAATTTTATTCAATGAGCATAGAACTTTCACACCCTAAAATTGGTAACTAATAATTTTCCCAGGATCTTTTGATGCTATTTTAACAAATCCAAGGAAATGAAAATTAATAACAATTTTTCGCTGAAGAGAGAGACAGACATGAAATGAGAGAGAGAGAGAGAGAGAGAGAGAAGAAGGAGGAGGAGGAGAAGAAGAAGAAGAGAAGAAAGAAAAAGGAAAGATGGAAGAGGATATATCAAAAAACAAATGGATCATTTCCTACCACTACATAAAGACAAAAAAAATGAAAATGGAAATAAAGGCAAAAGAGAAGTAATGAGAGCGAGAGAGAGAGAGAGAGAGAGAGAGCCTAGAGAGAGAGAGAGCCTAGAGAATTTTCTGTGGCAAGGAAAGTTAAAAAGTAAGATGATGAAGAAGAAAAAGAAAGATGAAGAAGAAGACGAAAGAGGAAATTTATTGTTTCCAGTCAAAATGTAAAAAAAAAAAAAAAGAAGAGAGAAAAAACATTAATCAAAATGAAGAAAAGAGAGAAAGAAAGGAAGAGAGAGAGAGAGAGAGAGAGAGAGAGAGAGAGAGAGAAGAAGAAGAGGAGGAGGAGGAGGAGGAGGAGAAAAAAAGGAAAGATGGAAGAGGATATAATATCAAAAAACAAATGGATCATTTCCTACCACTACATAAAGACAAAAAAAAATGAAAATGGAAATAAAGGCAAAAGAGAAGTAATGAGAGCGAGAGAGAGGAAGATAGAAAGAGAGAGAGAGAGAGAGAGAGAGCCTAGAGAATTTTCTGTGGCAAGGAAAGTTAAAAAGTAAGATGATGAAGAAGAAAAAAGAAAAATGAAGAAGACGAAAGAGAAAATTTATTGTTTCCAGTCAAAATGTGAAAAAAAAAAGAAGAGAGAAAAAACATTAATCAAAATGAAGAAAAGAGAGAAAGAAAGGAAGAGAGAGAGAGAGAGAGAGAGAGAAAAAGAGAGAGAGAGGATATTTTCATCGAAGTACCTATAGTAAATAGTAAACTATGAGCGGATATATTTCCTTCATCGTAAAAAAGTAATGAAAGAAGAAGAAGAAGAAGAAGAAGAAGAAGAAGAAGAAGAAGAAGAAGAAGAAGAAGAAGAAGTAGAAATAACTTTGTATTGTAGGTATCCAAGATTCACTCTTACCTAGATAAATAAGTAGGTAGGTACGTAACCCTTGAGTGTAGGAATTACCTAGGTACCTCTACCTAAAAGTTCTACCTATGAAAAAAGAAAATTATTTTTTTTTATTCCTATGAACGCCTGGTATCCTTTTTTAGATATGCAATGTGCCACACACAATGAAACTATAAATAACTGCTTATAAAAAGACGCAACTCGTGAATTCGCATACTGTCCCGACAAATCCATAACAACATGCTTGATTTTTGTGCATAGGTAACTAGTGATTTAGTAAAGTGTAAGCTTTGCTAGGTTCCAGGTTCTGTTCCCTCCCGAGGCGAACTTTATCCTAAACAGATAAGGTTCGTTCTCGGAACGGCTGGCTTTCTTTTATCCTGTATTCCTTCTCTCGTACAACTTTAGGACGATCAGACCCCAGGAATTCCAAATATTAAGTACCTACCTCTATCAAAACCTATTGAAAAATCAAATCAAATAAACTCTGGGTGGTAAAGCAGAGTATTTTGACAACTTTAGTGGATTTCAATGATCTTTTTATACTATTAATGCCGCTACTGGTTGCTACCCAATTATCCTCACGAAGGATGAGTGCACCCCAAACTTCAAGCACAGAGGACAATGAAATTCGGCCGAGCTGGGAATTGAACCTGGGACCTCCGGTGTGCAGGCCTCGTGTGAGTGGAGGTTCTCAAAACCTCTAATTCTAGAGATAGGCAGAGGTTAGGACACTGAAACCTCTAACTGTCGAGGTATTGAGGTACTGATGACAGTTGCTTGAGTAGTTAGACTGGATGGTCTGTATAGTGTCCTCAGAATGTAACCCCTCTGGCAGTTTATGGTTATGAGCATGGATACCTGTTTTGTAACTACTGGGTTGGCGAACTAGTATCTTCGTTTGAGAATGCATGCAATTGAATTCAGATTGGGTTTTCAATAGATCAGTTGCACATAGGTACTTGGGTGATGTTTCAAAGTCATAGAGCAGGAAAAATGAGGACCAACGGAATTTTTCTTTTTCTTCTACGACTTCTAGATACCGAGATAAATCGATTTAAAAAATACCGGTAAATTGTAAAGTTTGACGTCACGGCATACGCTCCCGTGGGCGATGTCTTCAAGAAAACCCATCTCCAAGAAATTAGCAGATGCCATTATATTGCTTGAAATCATGACTTGTTAAACAAGTATGAAATCTTATTCAAATTCTCTCTTTTTCTCTCTCTCAAGTGTTTCGGTGACTTTTAGACCATCAAAAGGAGAGCCCCTGGTAGAGTAAAGTCAGTCAGTAAATAGCCACAGGGCTACAGTCAGTCGGTAACTGTTGGTCTTCTTCTTCTTCTTGTTCTCCTCCTCCTTCTTCTTCCTCTTCTTCTCCTTCTTCTTCTTCTTCTTCGTCCTCCTCCTCACCTTTCTCTCTAAGAATTCCCTTTCCTCACTTTCCCCAACCTTCTCCTCATCCTCTTCCCTTTACATTTTCCTCTTCTTCTTCTTCTTCTTCTTCTTCTTCTTCTTCTTCTTCTTCTTCTTCTTCTTCTTCTTCTTCTTCTTCTTCTTGTTCTTCTTCTTCTTTCTTCTTCTTCTCCTCCTCCTTCCCCCAACCCGTTCTCCCCCCTTGTCTCCAGAGTTCCAGCTGATATTATTCAGCACATTTCATTTCAGTCTCTCCCTAATAGTGTTCTCGCCCATTCAGTGTCATTCACATCTGCCTCTTCAGCTCCCTCGTCCTCTTCACTTTGCAACTTGGCACTCTGGACTTTGCAACTTTGATCTCTGGACTTTCACACCAGACTTTTGAGTCTTTCACATCAGATTTTTTGAGTTTTTCCACAAAGTCTTTTGAGTCTTTCACACCAGACTTTTGAGTCTTTCACATCAGACTTTTGAGTTTTCCACAAAGTGTTTTGTGTCTTTCACACCAGACTTTTGAGTCTTTCACAGCAAACTTTTGAGTATTTCACGCCATACTTTTCAGCCTTACACACCAGACTTTTGAGTAAGACAATCCAGTCTCATCAGTTACTGAAGAGGTACAGTATATCGTCGGCGACATGAAGAATATAGGCCGCGTGAGTGTATGTAGGTTACTCGAAGGCATTCGACAGACATCAGTCAGCATTCAGCATTTTTCAGGCAGCATTTTTCCAGCGCCAGTCAGTAGAAACAATGGAAGGGGAACCCACCACGTGGCTCCCTGGAAAAACTTATAATAGAATTCGAACATAAAAAGATATTGTAAATCGGGGTAACAGGGGTCCCTTAAGGGTAACGTATTCCGCCCCATTTCTCCGGTTAGGTTTATATTGTAACTCGGGGTAACATGTGTCGCTCTCTGTTGAGATGGCGGAAATATAAGTCTTTGGATGCACCGGTCCTTGATTGATCACTGATCTAAGCAACATTTTGTATGGTTGTTATTCTTCCGAAGTACACAAGGCCTTGGAGGTTTCTTGTTTCATCACCGGATTGGTGCAGATTGGATTCAAAATGACAACCACGACCCTGCCTGCCGAACCGAAAAGGTAACTTATTCCCTTCTAATTCTTCTTTGCCTTCTAATTCTTCTTCTTCTTCTTCTTCTTCTTCTTCTTCTTCTTCTTCTTCTTCTTCTTCTTCTTCTTCTTCTTCTTCTTCTTTTTTTTCTTTTTCTTCTTTTTCTTCTTCTTCTTCTTCTTCTTCTTCTTCTTCTTTTTCTTTTTCTTCTTCTTCTTCTTCTTCTTCTTCTTCTTCTTCTTCTTCTTCTTCTTCTTCTTCTTCTGCTTCTTCTTCTTCTTCCTCTCCTCCTTCTTGTTCCTCTGCTTCTTATCATCGAAGAAGAACTTTAGAAAAGAAAAAGAAAAAATCTAAAATGCTTACCTAATACAGAACAACATAAAAACAATAAGAAGGGCCTTTTCCCGTGTACAGACGGGGTCGGCGTTTTTCGTCAGCCCTCAATCAGCCCTAGGGTGATCGCTTTTGGGCTGACATTTTGGTTTTGGCTACAAAATTTTACGAGTGGATGCCCTTCGCACTCAACCTTTGCTATTTCTTTAGCAAAGGAAATTCAGGCTGGTATACTCACTGTTTATAGTCCCCCAGCCAGACTTAAGTACGCATTTTTAGGGGTTTTGAAAGTTGGTTTCTGTTGTCTGATACCTTTCTGCTTAGTGCTGTCCAATTTATCAAAAGTATTATTTCTTATTTCTTTTGAGTCCTATCCCAACCTTAGATTATTTGTTTTAATTTACGTATTTTGTTTGGTTTTCGTTCTAATCATATTTTGTACCGTTTACCTATGTATACCAAAAATCTATTCTAGTAAATATTTATCATTGCTAGTCATTCCCGATTTACCTCTGAAGCAATGTACCCAATGTCCTGGACAAGATAGTGTTGAACATTTGGAAGCAGTAGGATTTGAAATAAATGGGGAGATGGTTGATCTTAGTAGAGGGCTGAAATCAGACGGTCTTGAAGAGGAATGGGATGGCAATATTGAAAAATCAGCAACTGAAGGAAAACAAACCCAACGTGACATTCGTGGTCCACGGAGACATAAAAAAGAATCCATTAGCAGTACTTCCACTGTTTCTGCAAGCAGTATTTCTAATTTAGCAACTGGTCTCTCTTTTGCAAGTATTTCTTCTGCAGCCTCAGAAAGTAGTTCTCCTTCCTCAACTTTTGCAAGTGATACTTCTCATATAGCTTCTGCAAGCAGTACTTCTCAAGCAATAAGTAGTCCCTCTTCTGCCAGTGGTGTTGTTGATTTAACTTATTCAAGCAATTCTTTAACTCCAGACTCAGCTAATAGTTCTTCTACGCCACCTCCTAGAAATACTGCTTCTTCAGCGTCTTCTGAAATTAGTACTTCCCCACTAGCACTTTCAAGCAGCATATCTACTGCCACGTCAGAAAAGAAAGCTTTTCAAAATAAAATTATAGTTAAAAATAATGTTGTGTTATTAAAATAAATGAATAATCTCTAGGTAAGGAAGAAGGAAGGTAGGTACCTATCTGAAGTACCTATTTTATTATTAAGTTTGTTATATTTTTGGCTTTTCCGGGTACTAATTATTAATTCTGTGGGTGTATAAGTACCCTACTTCTTCAAGTTGTACTTAATGGTACTTGAAACTTGAAGCATTCGTAAGGTTTCGCTCTCGGATTTCTCGCTAACTTGTTACGAAAATAAACTTATTGCTCCCTTTTTCTAATTCTCTCTTCCTCCTCCTCCTCCTCCTCCTCTTCCTCCTCCTCCTTTTCCTCGTCCTTTATTTTATCCTTCTCTTCCCCATCCCACCTTCTTTCGAAAAAAATATCCACGTTTTCAAGTGGTTAGCAGATTTGAACTATAATAATAAATACTAGATAACGAATGGATTTGATTACTTTTTTGTAACCATTTAGAAAAAGGAGCTTTTATATTTTATTTTATTTGTTTTACTTTATTTTTTAATACCAAAACAAGATTAGGTAGTAGGCACGTATCTCTTTCTTTTTCTTCGCCTTTTCCCGTGTACAGACGGGGTCGGCGTTTTTCGTCAGCCCTAGGGTGATCGCTTTTGGGCTGACATTTTGGTTTTGGCTACAAAATTTTACGAGCGGATGCCCTTGACCACATAATAATGGAGCTCTAAGGGTTAGGTGGTAGAGAACGCCTCCGGCGTTAACCTCGCCTAGTGGTTACCTTCAACTCAAGAGTCTATTATTAGAATAACAGGGAGTGAGACAGATATTAGAGGGGAAAAGTAAGAGAGAGAGAGAGAGAAGGAGAGAGAGAGAAATAGAAAGAGACAGACAGAGAGGAAAAGAGAGCGAAGGAGGAGGGAAAAAAGAACAAAGCAAAGAAAAACTCAGACTGACAAGGAAATGAAAATTAATAACAATTTTTCGCTGAAGAGAGAGACAGACATGAAATGAGAGAGAGACAGAGAGAGAGGAAGGAGGAGGAGGAGAAGAAGAAAGAAAAAGGAAAGATGGAAGAGGATATATCAAAAAACAAATGGATCATTTCCTACCACTACATAAAGACAAGAAAAAATGAAAATGGAAATAAAGGCAAAAGACTCGGAACGGCTGGCTTTCTTTTATCCTGTATTCCTTCTCTCTACAACTTCAGGACGATCAGACCCCAGGAGTTCCAAATATTAAGTAGGTACCTACCTCTATCAAACCTATTGAAAAATCAAATCAAATAATCTCTGGGTGGTAAAGCAGAGCATTTTGACAACTTTAGTGGATTTCAATGATCTTTTTACACTATTAATGCCGCTACTGGTTGCTACCCAATTATCCTCACGAAGGATGAGGACACCCCAAACTTCAAGCACAGAGAACAATAAAATTCAACCAAGCTGGGAATCGAACCTGGGACCTCCGGTGTGCAGGCCTCGTGTGATATCCAATCGGCCACGGAGACTACTTGCTACTATTTCTTAAAATCATAAATAATAATAGTAAAACCGCAATAATAATATTAATGATGAAAACCTCACTTCGTTAATTCAAGCATTTCTAATGATCTAAACCAGTACATAGATTACACGCGATCTTGATCTTGAGCACTGATTCTAGCAGGATCAATAAATATATCAATAAACCAGTGGACAGTACTTGGTATGGATCAGTAGATCAGTAATACATGGACTATGTAACTGATAACTTGACAGTCTGAACAGTGATTCTAATATCGATCTTAATCAGAGATAATATTTCGCGTCAACATTTTGTGCGTTTTTGGAATTTTTGGGGCATTTCCGATTTTTGCCACTTTTTAAACTAACTTTTTTAATAGTTTTTTTCATTATTTTATTTATTAATTTTTAATTACCTATACCTACCTCTTTAAAGTAGGTATTTAATTCATAGTACCTACTTTAATATTTTTATTGCTCTTTTGTTATTTCTTTGGATATTGTTTTTATTGCGTTTTTTGCAGTCAATGCTATAGGGATCTATTAGTAATTATTAGTATTGCCTCCTTTCTTTCCATTATTACTATCTATACATTGTCTGTATACCTACATATGCCTATTATCTATCTAGATTTTTATCCCCTGAAGGGTATTTGAACTCTTTTTATTGGGTACTTTCCTTTGGTTACAATTTTCTTTTCTTTTACTCAGTTACCTACTTTAAGTCTTTTTTTATCTTTTAGTTACCTACCTCTGTCATTTTATTTTTCCTATTTTTCGTTCAATTTCTTTTGATTTATGATTTGATTTATTTCATCATTCGTGTGTTGATCAAATATGTTTACTCTCCTTTAGGCTTGATTATTTTTTATTTATTTATTTTCAATTTTATCATTATCGTTTTTACTTTCTATTAGAAGTATATATACTTTCGGTGGGAGTTTTGATGGATTGGGTGAAAGTTGTTGCCTCATAAAACTTTTTGGAGATCTTTGCGGGTGCCGAAACTCTTGGCACATTCCGATCTGGATCTTGTTTATATTCCGATCTGAAACTCTTGGCATATTCCGATCTGGATCTTGTTTCATCACCGGATTGGTGCAGATTGGATTCAAAATGACAACCACGACCCTGCCTGCCGAACCGAAAAGGTAACTTATTCCCTCGGGTCTTCTTTGCCTTCTAATTCTTCTTCTTCTACTTCTTTTCTTCTTCTTCTTCTTCTTCTTCTTCTTCTTCTCCTCCTTCTTCTCCTTCTTCTTCACCTTTTCCCGTTTATGCGGGATCAGTGTGTTTTTAGTCACTTCTTTTAGAGACAGTTCTCTTTTTAGCCATTCGATCTCTGTGAGCCCTGTTCCCCGTACGTCTTTTCCGTCATCTATGTTAAGCTACGCCGAGCAAGGCCAATAAATGGATGGGTGACTTGAACATTATATTGGGAATAAAGGGAGAACGGGGTCTAGTCTTGATTTTAAATCATTACTAACATTATATTGGGAATAAAGGGAGAACGGGCTCTAGTCTTGATTTTAAATCATTACATAAAAGTAAAATCAAAAAATCAAATCAAGAATAATAATAAACTCAATATTAAACAAATTAGGTAGGTACATATGTAGGTACTGATTTTCTCTAATCACTACGGGCTAAAAAATTCCCGGAGGGACGGACCCTGCTTGTTTTTATTCAAAAAGTAATTACCGCGATTTTAATGTTTCCAATGCTGCATTACTTGGGAATGGAATTCTAGGTGTTTTGAAGCACGCAGTTTCTATTAGGCCTAGCAAATCTAATCATCTGTAACTACTACATAGGTAGGTACCTATATTATTAACTAGATAGATATAATCTAGATATTTATGTACCTACTGTTTCTATGTATATCGAGGCCTATAGGTACCAATCTACTACCAGACTAGATTGATCGTTATCAATAGATAAGAGATTAATGAATAAATCCATCAACACTAGTATACCTATAGGTTCTTAGGCACGCACCTGTAATTGAACCCTTTAGAAGAAGAAGGCTCGAAACCTATTTTGAACCCTTTAAAAGAAGAAGGCTCGAAACCTATTTTGAAAAACAGAGTCTGTTTTTCAAATTCATTATACTGGCTATAAAGGTGTGTCCAAACATTGTCGTTCGACGACGAGTGACTGTTTGACGACAACAGTCCAATGTTGTCGAGGCAGTGTGAACGGTTCGATCGACATCGATCGACGTCAGGTCGACAGATTTCTTTAAAAACCTACCAATATTTTCCTTTTCAATAGAAATCAAAAACTTATAGCTGTTTTACACAGAACTTGAACCTCGTCTTTTTTTCTAAAGAGGTTTGACAGAGGGAACTGTAACTGCTATGGTCTTATCGTCCCGAAATTGAAGAGAGAAGGAAGACAGGATAGGAGAAAGCCAGCCGTTCCGAGAACGACCGTTATCCCATCAAGATAAAATCCGCCCCGGGCGGGAATCGAACCCGCGGCCTAGCGCTTACAAGGCAGACGCACTACCAACTAAGCTAACTAGGCTGGGAACCTCGTATTTATAGGACTTTCTTGAATAAAATCTTTCGATTACCAATAATTGGTAATTATTATTACCTATCGACAAGTAATTAGTATTAGTACCTGTAAATTTATTATTGTAATTATTATGTAAATTGATCGATTTTTGTTTACAAAAGCATGGAGTAAGTAATTTTAGCTGATTTATTTATTTGTTATTTAAAATTATTTTTACTTTCTATTACCTACTACAGTTTAGCGGCTATACTGTAATGAAAGTATTGCAATCGGTCCAAATTTTCAAAATCGGGAAATGGGTGGAAATATCCGTTTTGGGGTCCCCTGATAATGAAAGTATTGCAATCGGTCCAAATTTTCAAAATCGGGAAATGGTTGGAAATATCCGTTTTGGGATCCCCTGATGTCAAAAAAGTGATTTTTATCCGGTCCAAATGTTCAAAATCGGGAAATGGGTGGAAATATCCGTTTTGGGGTCCCCTGATTCCAAAAAAGTGGTTTTTAGCCCATGGTCTGTAGGTCATCCTCATTTATATGTTGACAAATGTTTTGATTATCGTTTTATTATGAATTCAAAAGAAACTGATGATTATTATTGGTACAAAAAAAAAAGAAAGAAAAAAAAGGAAATGTCTCACACTTTGAGAAACCCTGCTTTAGACAATTACACTACTAATCCACATAATACATATTATATGACACAAGAAAATGGAAGGCAAAACATAAAACACCTACCTACATAGGTCTGAATTTGTTTGTTGTGTGCAAAAAAAAGTGGGGGGAGGAAATCCCTTGTCTCTTGCCTTCATTTCCTTTTTCTTTCTTTCTCTCTCTCTCTCTCTCTCTCGCTCTCTCTCTCTCTCTCGCCAATCAAAGGATTTTGTAAAAGAAAAAAAAAAATGTCTTCCTTCAATGCTTTAATTACTCAATTTTCATTAAAACCTTTTTTATACGATCAGAAGCCTAGACATTTTCACAGGAACAGAGATTGTCACCTTTAACTTTTACAGACCCCTTGTTGACCTTTAAATGCTTTAATCCTGGCATTTAACCCAAAGTGTCCCAGAAATATAATCGGTCATACTAGGTAATTGCATTTTTCTTCTTCCTCTTCTTCTTCTTCATTTTGAGATAAAATTCAAATTATAAAAATAAACAACTCAGCCCTTAAGGAAATTTATCTAAAAGAGGTAGGAGCCAGCCAGCCTAATAGTTAGCTGGGTAAGTACGCCCGTCTTAAAGAGCTTAGGTCGCAAGTTCAATTCCCGCCCTGGGGAGAACTTTATCCCAAATAGATAAGGTTCGTCTAGGTAGGTTGAAATGATAAGGTTCGTTCTCGGAACGGCTGGCTTTCTCCTGTCCTCCTTCTCTTTTCTCCATTTCTCACCGTGGTTTCCATTATTATTTTCGTCTCTTTATCTTTTTCTCTTCTAATATTCATTTTCATTACTTGCGACGCTCCTGTCATTTATTATTTCCCTCTTTTTAACTGCAATCTTAACAAATTCTTTTTTCGCTAATTTCATTTTCCATTATCCTCTCTCACTTCTTTCTTCTTCACTCTTCTTCTTCTTCTTCTTCTTCTTCTTCTTCTTCTTCTTCTTCTTCTTCTTCTTCTTCTTCTTCTTCCTCCTCCTCCTCCTTCCTTCTTCTTCTTCTTCTTCTTCTTCTTCTTCTTCTTCTTCTTCTTCTTCTTCTTCTTCTTCTTCTTCTCCTCCTTCTCTCTTCTTCTCTTTTTCATTTTCTTTTCACACAAAAAAATCTCATTTGTGTAAATGTCAAATCTATTAGACAAAAATGCTTTGGGTGAGCTTGGTAAGTAGGTATATGCAAGGAATTCTCGCATTCTGATTGGTTCTTTCATTTTGGGTTGATGACTCATTGCTGCCATATCCATCTGGATAACGTATAGACAAAAATGCTTTGGGTGAGCTTGGTAATAAGTAGGTAGGTAGCACCTAAGTATAGTGGTAGGGGGTTTGGATTACCACTGAAAAATGATTTCTCTTCTTTTTTTAAGAGCTTTCATGGAGGGCACTGCATAGCAACAGTGATCTATGTAGTTATTTGTCCCGAAAGGATTACCACTGAAAAATGATTTCTCTTCTTTTTTTAAGAGCTTTCATGGAGGGCACTGCATAGCAACAGTGATCTATGTAGTTATTTGTCCCGAAATCGAAGGGAGAATAACGACAAGATAGGAAAAAACCAACCGTTAACAGAACGAACGAACCATTGTATTCGGTATCAAGTTTGCCCCGGCTAGCGGCTATCAATTTACGTGTTTGTCAGATTCAATAGCTGCTGATAAAATTAGAGAAAAGTGTTTTAATAACAGTCAGTCACCAATCCAAATATGAACCAAGCACAAAGTTGCTTCACTTTCACCAAAACCCTCTAGGGAAAATTAGAGAAAAGTGTTTTAATAACAGTCAGTCACCAATCCAAATATGAACCAAGCACAAAGTTGCTTCACTTTCACCAAAACCCTTTAGGGTCCCCAAAATTCCCCTTTAACTTTAAGAATCATTGCGCCCCGCACCGGGCCAGTTATCACTTTATCAGTTTATCACAGATATAACTTGTATCACTACATCACTTGTTACACCTGTTGTCCCCAAAATTCCCCTTTAACTTTAAGAATCATTGCGCCCCACACCGCGCCGGTTATCAGTACGTTTATCACAGATATAACTTGTATCACTTGTTCCACCTGTTGCCAGACCCATCATAACAACTCTCTCCCTTGTTGCCAGCTCTCACTTTCCATTTTAAGATCTTCCGAAGGTGGTTTTGTCGAGTCTTGAGTTGGGCAGTACCAAATTCCCCCGATTATGAGAGAGAAACAATCAATAATTTATTGAAAGAAGAAGAAGAAGAAGAAGAAGAAGAAGAAGAAGAAGAAGAAGAAGAAGAAGAAGAAGAAGAAGAAGAAGAAATAACTTTGTATTCTATTAGGTATCCAAGATTCACTCTTACCTAGATAAATAAGTAGGTACGTACGTACGTAGCCCTTGAGTGTAGGAAATACCTATGAAGAAAGAAATTTATTTTTTATTCTTATGAACGCCTGGTATTCTATTTTAGATCTGCAATGTGCCATACACAATGAAACTAAAATAGCTTAAGACGCGACTCGGCGAGCCTAGTTAGCTTAGTTGGTAGCGCGTCTGCCTTGTAAGCGCTAGGCCGTGGGTTCGATTCCCGCCCGGGGCGGATTTTATTAAAATTAAATAATTAGTACAAAATGTGACAAACTTCATACAAAATGTGACAAACTTCATACAAAATGTGACAAACTTCATACAAAATGCTCCGATTCGGTGTAAAATCGGGGCAATTTGAATATCTTCACCAAATCTGGAGAACTCTTCACAGGTATTCTAGACTTCGTCTACATTAGAGGAGGTCTGCCCCAGGCAATCTCAAGACTAATCGGTAGCATGCGATGTGATGTGATCATAATTAGATAACACATCTAGGATAGTCTGGTCAGGGCTGTCTAAAACTAGACAACATTACCTTTTTTTTTTTTTTCAGAGGTTTCATAGAGGGAGCTGTAACTGTCAAAGTCTTATCGTCCCGAAAGCGAAGAGAGAAGGAAGGCAGGATAGGAGGAAGCCAGCCGTTCCGAGAACGAACCTTATCCATTTAAAGGATAAATTTCGCAACGGGTGGGGATCGCACCTGCAACTTAGCAGAGCTTAGAGTTCTTAGAACGGTTTATTTTCTCCTTATCCTGTCTTCCTTCTTCGATTTCGGGACGATAAGATCTTCTTTGTTACACGTTACAATTATGTATCTATCAAACATCAAGAAGAAAAAGAGGGGGCGGAAAATGATCTTACAAAGCTCTCTATTCCAGATTTTACGGTTTATTTTCTCCTTATCCTGTCTTCCTTCTTCGATTTCGGGACGATAAGATCTTCTTTGTTACACGTTACAATTATGTATCTATTACCTCTATCAAACATCAAGAAGAAAAAGAGGGGGCGGAAAATGATCTTACACAGCTCTCCATTCCAGATTTTTTCCTCCTTTTAGTCCGTCCTTCCTTTATTATTACTAATAATAAAAGGTATAGTGGACGGACTATTGTATTCGCTTCGGTGTCGTCTGTCTGTCAGTGAGTCAGTCTGTCCCCATAGAAGGACTTATCCAAACCTGGTCGACCTATATACCAAATTAAAGGTCTTTTTACCAGGATCACGAAAATGGTGGTGCAAATTTTGTCCAGAAAACCATAAAGCCAAAAAACCAAAAAAACCGGTTTTTGCGGGGATTTTTTTCACATTTTCTCACACAAATGAGCTCTAATCTTGAAATTTGTCGCGACGACCTATGAACTCAAAGCGAGAAAGTTCTAGATAACACTTCAGTCGTTAATTTAAGACCGGTTTCAGCGTCATCTATGTTAAGCTACGCCGAGCAAGGCCAATAAATGAATGGGTGACTTAAACCTTATATTGGGAATAAAGGGAGAACGGGCTCTAGGTAGTCTTGATTTTAAATCATTACATGAAAGTAAAATAAAAAAATCAAATCAAGAATAATAATAAACTGAATATTAAACAAATAAGTTAGGTACAAACGTATTCTTTAACCATGATCGAATAAACTACGGGCTAAAAAATTCCCGGAGGGACGGACCCAGCTTGTTAGATACATGTCATAGGTTATTTTCAGTTTCGTACACTTACCTATACTTTGGGAACGCTAAGATCTGAGGTCCATATGCCTAGCTTCGCTATTCGCACATTAGGAATTTCTCATCTGACTTTGACGAATAAATTTATGAATGACATCACTCAGGTATGTGCCTACCTAATAAAAAATGTCAGAAAAGTGTACAAAGCACTCAAAACAGTAGTTGATGATTTCAAGCTCCTGAGATCATGGGATTAAATAATGTCTAATAATAATATCCAACTAAACGCTTGAATTACTCAGGTCATAAAAAATGAACAAATTCATAAAACGTGGGGTAATTAAAAATACTCGTAAAACTTAGGTAGGTATCTACCTACCTCTTTCTGTATACAATGTGTCCATATTTTTTTACAGGACTATAAAATTAAAAACGGACAAATCAAGGTAAAATACTTGGAAATCATTTATAGTAGGTACACAAATAAAAACTTTGTACTCTTTGTAGGCACTAAAATAGTTAGGTCGCGCGGTCAGTTTAAAGGTAGATCCAAAGCTCTAACAAATGGAAACCAACAGATAACAAAAGCAGTGAAAATATTGCAGGAGTTTCCATTTTTTCTTACTTACTTTTGCAAAGTATCTACTCAAAGCAATATCTTTTGAAACAAGTAGAATCTTTGGTAGGTACTTCAATATTTATAACAAAATACCTAGGCACTTTTATAAATTTAGTAGATCTATCAGTTCTACAAGAAGTTTAAAACCAACAGCCCAAGTCAATAATCATAAGAAGGATTCGTAATATTCCCTTCAGTGGAACATTTGAACTTCACTGCAGTATACCAAAGAACTAAACTTGATGGCTTGACCCTGATAACAACTTTTATTTGGACAAAAAAAGTGTCTTGTTTATATTTTTTCGAATATTCTTAATCCTGCTCCAGTTATAAAATTGTACACACAACATTTCAATAGCGATGTTCACAAATGTAAATATATCTATCGGTTTATAAACGTATG
>NW_007377483.1:274930-292424 GCF_000475195.1 Diaphorina citri | reverse complement strand
GGTTTGTCCTAGAGCGATGAAATTTGGTATGCTATCCCGGTATGGTCCAAGGACGCGACTGTAACAATTTGGTAAAAACAAAATCTGGGTATCCACAATAAATATACCGCCAAGCGCAGCACCTATCTCAACTAAACGTTTTCTGTCGCATCCTTGTCACATTTGACCGTCCTCGAGATATTACTTTCCTTCCTATAGGATAAGAAAAGTAAAAAAGTTGAAATATATTGTCATTTTTCTCCTTATATTTATGAGGGGTTTTACACCGCTATCAATTTGCGGTCTGGGATCTTCCTATTCTTCTCACGACAGGGTTTTACCCTGCTCCGTTCGGTGACAAAAATACCTCCAGTATCTTCTTCACATTTACCTCATCCAGCCTTGATGATGGGGGATCGGGAAAAGCCATCACTGTTTTTGTCATTATTGGACCAACAATATATATGTAGGTACCTATACTGAGTGGCTGCGCCTTGCGTATAAGTAGGTAACCCCTGTATACTTTTCTTAGGTATGCAATTTCGCATACCTTAAATACACTAATAAAAATAAATAAATAAAGTGAGGTTAGACCTTTTTTTTCTCTAACCCCAGACACATAGAAAATTTTTCCGACCTTTTTCTTATCTTTTTTAATTACAAAAGGATTTTCCAGAAGTGTTACCGCCCCATCACTGAGTAATCTGATATAATATCTGAAATAATGTTTTCTTTGTACAATGTAATAGAAATTCGACCTCTGGGAAAGCTCCTGGATTTTCTCGAGTTAATATATTTTGCCATGACCCTAATCCTTAATATCCCATCATGTTTTCCCTCCAGTATATCCCATATATTATCCCATGTTTTACCTAGCACCTATAAGGCAGAAGCACTACCAACCAAGCTAGCTAGGCTAGCTTCTGAAATACCTATAGGTAAGTCGCGAGTTCGATTCCCGCCCCGGGCGGATTTTATCCTAAATAAATCGTTCTCGGAACGGCTGGCGTTCTATTATCCTGTCTGCCTTCTCTCTTCGATTTCGGGACGATAAGAGTATTTTTTTCTATTTATTGATATTCATTAGAGTGTGCCAACATAAATTATAGATATGTAATAGGTACCTACTGAGTATTCTGATATATCTGAAATAATGTTTTCCTTGTACGATGTAATAGAAATTCGACCTCTGGGAAAGCTCCTGGATTTTCTCGAGTTAATATATTTTGCCATGACCCTAATCCTTAATATCCCATGTTTTCCCTCCAGTATATATCCCATATATTATCCTATGTTTCCCTCCCAGTATATTCCATATTTTCCCAATTCAAAATGTCATTTTGTCCCAACACTCAGGGCCGGATGAACCATAGGGTAAGATGGGGCGTCGCGTTTTTGGAGGTCCATGCAGCGAAGAGGTCTACCGGGCCACACTTTATATTCTAAACAGATAAGGTTCGTTCTTTATATTAGGGTTGGGCCAATTTCGAAAAGCTGCATACAAGGGGATTTCCCGCTCAATAAGATCAAATATATCATCTGAATAAAAAAGCTCAAAAAGTTCAACAGGAGAAAAATCAGCATATCTACTGTAATCACTCTCTGGAAAAGACAAATTTCTTCTACGCAGCATGGCTTTTTTCCACTTCCTCTCTTCATTCATCAAAAAAACACGTTGAGGTCGGTTCAGTTGCATAGGAGGTTCCATGCTGCCTGCTGGTACATTGTTGCTGGCTGGTACTATGTTGTCGGCTGGCACAATGTTGTCGGCTGGAACTATGTTGTCGGCTGGCACCATGTTGTCGGCTGGAACTATGTTGTCGGCTGGCACCATGTTGTCGGCTGTTGGCACCAATAATTCTGAATCTCCAGATTCAGCTTCTAGCAAGTCGTTTGATGAAGTACATGTAGCCATAATGTCCCCAAAACCATCGTACCTCCTATGATTATCAAAGACAACTTCAGCATGTACTGAGAGCTGTCTTGAGTTTAGGTTATCTACATAACCTCCTTCATCTTCACTTCCAGAATCTTCATCTGAAGGGAGATCAGGGAGTCCAGTGGGTGATTCAATATAAACCAAGTCTACATTAGCGAGTCTCCTCTCTTCTTGCTCTAAACTTTCCAACTCACTAATAATTTCTGAAAGATTTAACCTTCTAAAACAAAAGAAAGGTGTAAAAACAGATGAAAACTAAATATAAAGTAAGAAATAAATAGTTATAGAAACATAAACCATGTATTTTGAGCGCAAGGATTCATCAAAATAAACAATTATCTACTCTCTCAATACACAACGTAAAACGCAAAAATTGAGTACCCTAACAACCCCGCGTTGCATCAGCGCACACATTTTAAATGGGTCTCTGTAGAGCTACAATATTGGTATTATTGACAAATAAAACATTATAAATTGTTCCTTATACTCTTGTGAGTATTTACAAATAAAAATATAACGTGAAAAATAATTATAAAAAAAATGGTAATTATGCAGAAGTCACGTCTGTGGAAAAGAAAAGCTCCTGTTTGTATTTAACCTAACCCTATAATAAGACTAATCACTGCTCTAATTGTGAAAACTCCTCCTTGCGTTTAACCTAACCCTATAATAACCAGGGTCACTGCTCGTTTGTGCCAGTTCCTTTGGTAGCAATATTCCACGGACGTGACTTCTACACAAATACCAAAAAAAATAATTAAAAACTTACCTTCGAGGGTCACACATTTTTCTTCTCGAAAAAACTCCAACTAAATAACGAGATTTATAACGCACTTGACCTCATACTCCAACCAAATGTTCTCCTCATTTGACAAGAGCATGTTGTTTACATTCCATAACAGCTGGTTTCAGTTCAGTGGCGCTAACACGAAAAATTAGAAAAATCGAAAACCATGGCAACTTTTTTTGTGCGCTAATGCAACGCGGGGTTATTATGGGGCACGCAGTTTCTATTAGGCCTAGCAAATCTAATCATCTGTAACTACTACATAGGTACCTATATTATTAACTATAATAGATATAATCTAGATATTTATGTACCTACTGTTTCTAGGTATATGGAGGCCTATAGGTACCAATCTACTACCAGACTAGATAGATCGTTATCAATAGATAAGAGATTAATGAATAAATCCATCAACACTAGTATAGGTTCTTAGGCACGCACCTGTAATTGAACCCTTTAAAAGAAGAAGGCTCGAAACCTATTTTGAAAAACAGACGCGAGTTTTCAAATTCATTATATCTACTGGCTATGGCTATAAAGGTGTGTCCAAACATAGTCGTTCTACGACGATTGACTGTTTGACGACAACAGTCCATCCATGTTGTCGAGGCAGTGTGAACGGTTCAATCGACATGGATCGACGTCAATACCCATATCAAGTGTGATATGCAGTCACATGTTGCGATAGTATTTGCCCTGGGCAGTAGCACAAGAGTGATAGGTATTGCCTAGCTACATATGCAGGTATATACTTGAGAGAGAAAAAATCGAGACTGATTAACTTTGAAACCTTTTCAATGTATAGCTTCACCTATGTACCTTAATACCTCGAGAATATTGGGCCATCTAGAAAGCCAAGACGGGTACCTTTAGCTGTGATGGTACCGAAAAAAGGCTATACAGTAGAGCCAGCCTATTTAGCTTGGAAGGTAGCGCGTTTACCTTGTAAGCGCGGGTTCGATTCCCGCCCGGGGCTAACTTTATCCTAAACAGATGAGCTTCGTTCTCAGAAAGGCTGGCTTTCTATCATCCACGCCACCAGAAGGTGAGTTTATTTCTTTTTTTCTTTCTTTTCTTCTCCTTTTAAGTAGGTACCTACCTTTATTAAGGTGAGTTATGACGCCACTTAGAATAACAAGCTAAAAGCTTGAGTGATATAAAAATGACTTTACCTATTATACACTTATGCATCGTTAGATTTAGACAGCTAGATTATTATGCGGTCAAACTTTCTTGACTTGGCGGGGCGGAGCGCTACCGCGCTCCTTAATTTATCTATACCTACCTACTGGGTACTTAGTTCTGGCATATACAAATCCTCATACCTACCTATCTATCTCGTTGTTATCATTTTGGAGAGAGAGAAAGAGTGAGAGAGAGAGAGAGAGAGAGAGAGAGAGAGAGAGAGAGAAGAGCCTGGAATATTTTCATGAAATTTTATCCTTTTCTGCAAAATTTCACTAAACGAAGCCGCTTTATTATTGCAATGCCTCTCTTTTTCAAGTATTAGGTTATTATTATACAGGGTGAACAAGAAAAACGTTACCAAAAGTTGCATAGTATCTGCTTCGTAGAGTACTCGAGTAGTGTAATAGGTACATAGTAGAGACCTATTGTAGGTGTATTGTAAATTGTAATCCCTGCTCTAGTATACTCGTACGTGGTACATACCTATTGTAGGTAAAGGGAGAACGGGCTCTAGTCTTGATTTTAAATCATTACATGAAAGTAAAATCAAATCAAGAATAATAATAAACTGAATATTAAATCACTACGGGCTAAAAAATTCCCGGAGGGACGGACCCTGCTTGTTTTAAATAGAACTCGCATTGTTCCTACAATTATGTTTGCATAATTTTACCATCAATAGTTGTCCAACCTTCAATTCGGCCACGGTTGTTCCAATCCGAAATCAATTTACCATAGATATCATCTGCATTACGGTCATTTTTCACCATTCTAGGCTAGAATTTCCAACTATTTCTAGGCGGTATTTCATCATTACTTTGTGACTTTACATAATCGCCTGATGGTTCGCTTTACATTAGCTGGTCAGGCTTCTAGTTTTTTTAAAATCTATAATAATTATCTATTCCATATGGTCGTCTATTGTTGTTTCAGTCAGTTGTGATGTATCTTTTTTCTTACTCATTCTTTTTGTTCTTACTTATTTTTTTGTATTCTTCTTTGCTTTTTCTTGTTCTTGATCTTCTTTGCTCGCTTGAACTAATTATTTGCCTAATTCTGTATTATCTAGGAATAGACCTTCGTCTATTATGATATATGTCCTCTCGAGGGTCGACGTCAAACTAATACGAATTCCAGCTTCACATATATGCGAATTATTTCGATTGGAACATTCTGATTTTGAAAAGGCCTACTTTTACCAATGCGTTCCTTGTTTCCTCTCATGTGCCCTAGTTGTACATCCTGATTTCCAAGCGGGAAACTAAAAAATATTATTCTTTAATAACCCATCAAATATACGAGACCTTGTTTAGACTGCTGGGGTAAAGGGACTTTTCAGTCCTATTCGGGCAGGATATTAAACAAGGTATATTCTATTCTATTCTATTCTATGCCAGCCAGTTTTATCTTCATGAATCGGATGATGTCAACCTATTCTTCTATTTTCAACCTAAAGATCTCAAAGATCATAAACTAAAATCTATCATGGATACGTGTGTATGAGATGTCACCTTGTTAAATTTATTGTAATGGATTTCCACCATCAATTCCAATCGTATTCTGGCATTATCTATGTTTCTGGTGTACCTACCTATATCATTAGATATTCTGGCAATATCTATTATCTACCTATGTCTATACCTAGTTATCTACCTAATACATGATAGAATTCTATTCTAATTAAGTGCTTCTTAGAAATCGTAGATAGGTATGAGAACTGTAGGTAGGTACATAGGGTATGTAGGTTGGTACGCCGTAAATTGAACCCAAGGCCTGCGGAATACAAAGCCGCTCGGGCACGGAAGTTGCTTATAATGTCATGGTTTATTGTCTCAAGTTCCTAATAGCCTAATACTCATTATTCCAATGGAACAGAAGATTAGATATGTACATAAACTTTGTCATTTTGTAGCTTTAGTCCTATAGGTACCTAGTGTTATAGCATTACCATGGATTGACATTATAGCATATTATAGTACCTAGATAGTAAGTAGCATTATCACAGACTGACTTTAGCATATTTATAGTATAGCATTATCACGGATTGACTTTAGTTTGTGGTAGCATTATCACGGATTGACTTTCAATTACCCAGGTGAACTTATTGTGTTTCTGACTTTAAGATCAAGGGAGACAACTTTTGTGTCCCACATTTCTCACCCAAAGATCAAGCAGGAGTTGATAGCGCCTTGAACCAGCGGATTAGGTGCTCCTTGAACTAAAGGCCTAGGGGCGCCTTGATCTTAGAGCGGAACTATGAACTCGTATACATACCTATAAAGGCCTGTTTAGAGGTGCCTTAATATTAGAACTTGAACTAAAGTCTCTTTCTGAGTTACGAGCAGGGGAGAGCGTTATTGTAACATTGTAAGTGCAAATCCGGAAATACCAGGTCTGGTCTTGGGTGACTTTCCGAGAGGTTGCGGAAGTGCTAAGGTTTTCAGTGAACAGGGGTTTACCCTCCATTCGCGGTGACAATAAGGTATACCCACCTCCACTCTTTAACCCAGCCTGAATGGGGCCGGAAAAAACTAGCAGCACGCGATCGTCCGGATAGTCACCCATCAGGATACTAACCAAAAGCAATGTGTCTTAACTTTAGTGATCCATCGGAAACCGGTGCAAAGTGCCTCAGAACCGCTTTGCTTCAAGTCGAAATCCGGATCTAAGAACGGTATCTAGTCCACACCAAACCACGAACAAAAATGATAATAGGTAGTTTTGTCAGAAAATTTCCACGCTGGAAGGAATTCGCACCGAACTAAAAACGTATGGTCTCGTGCATTTTGAAACCATGCCCGGATTCTGCATCTAAGAGGACACCTTGAACTTCACAGATCCGTATTACATACAGAGCTAACGCCTTTGGAGTTACAGTCATACAATGACAAGATTACAAGCTAACAAGCATCAATCTCGGGACAAAGTTCACCAGTATCTTGACAACATGGGTGACATTTTCCATATTTATGAGTTCTATGTAACATTTTTTAATCTGCTTTGATAATGAGAGCTTTGAATGAGATCTTGATAAATGCTTCCACATATTTATGATTACTGAATAGTTAGCAGTAAGATACGAGTTAGATAGGAACCTATAACATTTTGAACTACTCCGATCTTGGGCTAGCCACTCACTATCATGATTAGATGTCAGGTATAGTGATAGTGTCCTCATCAGGTATCAGGTAGACCTGACATTCGGACCTTTTCAGCCGTATACCTGTCAGGTCTACCTGATATGGCTGGCCTTACGTGTGGTCTTTTCAAAGTTTTCCTGAAGCCTAAATGCCAGATTTTCAGACCCTTCTGTTTTTCATCTTTTTGTTAATGTTGCACCCTTCTTCTGATTTCAGCGATAAGAACGGTATCCAGGCTTCCAATCCTTATCAGTACAACAATAACAATATTCAAGGTCATTCAAACAAATCAGTTGTTATCAGAAGTGATAAACCGGATTCAAATCGTAACGGAAAATGGAAATCAGCATTATCTCAGGTAAACGAGCACACGAGCAGCAGAAAGCCTAGTTGCTTGGAGTTGGAGGGTAGTGCGCCTGTTTTTTATTATTATTATTATTATTTTAGTTATAGGTAGTTAGGTAAATACTAGAAATCACAGTTAAGGCCTGTTTCCACTTGTCGATCGGAAAAGAAAAATCGTGTCGTGCATAAGTGAGAACACATTGTAATAAAATTGTTATTGCCATTTTGGGTCGTTCGGAAAAAAAAAAAAAAAAAAAAAATCTCGATTTTTAAAAAAATTTTTTTTGCCTTTTTGGGTCGTTGGGAAAAAAAAAAAAAAAAAAAAAAACATCTCGGTGTAGCAGTGGGAACTTTCTCATTTAGATTACATTGCCTACAGGACATCCGGAAAAAAAAATTGGATGAAACTTACAAGTGGGACGGGCCTTTATAGTTTTTAAAAGTTACAGGATAGGTAGATATGTAGGTTAGGTACTAAAAGTTCTAGTTTATACCTAAATATATATAGGTAAGTAGTAGGTACTGTATGAAACAAGATATAAACTGAAGTTTCAGTCCATAACCCACGTGTTCTATCCATGTGCCAGCTTCTAATTCAATTGATACGAACAATTTAGCATGTCCTGTCAGACGAGACCTTTGTTTGAACATAAACAATGCAATCTACTGAATTGCTGCTCTAAACAACAGTAGACCTATGGAATAATTAGAAAGCCGACTATTTATACAGGGTGATTATAAAGTCTTGACCAGGAGTGGGTTTCTCGAGAACCACTCAGAATGTCAAAAAACTGCGAGACACCTCTTTCATAATTTTTTGGGATCAATTTTTTTCTTATGAAATGGCGGCCTGGCCTCTCCTTGTGGCCGCAACAGTCCGCCATTTAATATCAAAATAAAGAAAGTAAAAAATTGATTAAAAAAAAAAAAAAATGAAAGAAATGTGTCAGCGTTTTTTGGAAATTTCAAGCGGTTCTCGAGAAACTCCCCTGGTCAAGATTTTATAAACACCCTGTCCCTATAATTAGGATACATAAATAAATAGATAAACAGGATAAATATGTACATATACAGAATCTAATAAAAGTGTCTACCTTTGTATGTAGGTATTATGCCCGCCATACACGCTCAGACCGCCTGATAGATCAAGGTCTGTGAGACATTCGGAACGTGTATGGCGAGAAAAGCTCGAGACTTAGGTATAAAATCCGCCCCGGGCGGGAATCGAACCCGCGGCCTAGCGCTTACGAGGCAGACGCACTACCAACTAAGCTAACTAGGCTGGCAAGTAAAACATTAGGTTGGCTACTAACGTTCCTACTGTCGTTGTCGGACAGATCTACGGCCAGCCACTGACTATCAGGTATAGACCTGACACGTACACCTGTCAGGTCCATCTAAAGAGCTGATGAGCACTCACACTATCAGGTAGACCTGACGGGCGGACCTGATCAGGTGTATCTGTCAGGTCTTCCCTTATCCCTAATAGTGAGTGGCTAGCCTTAGATACATCTGTTTTTTTTTTCCCCTATAGCTTTGTGCGATTATCAAACATACTTCGGCCATACACGTGCCGACTGTAGGACAGATCTAAGTCTATCAGACCATCGGACCTAGGTCAGAAGGTCTGGGAGACTTGGGTCTCAAGATTTACCTCCACACACTAGTCTGTGCTATCCAAACAAGCCATGAAAAGGCTCTGCTAATCTGCTTTTTTTCCGGTCAGGCGCCTTAATACTGCTCTGTTTTAAAACAATTCATTTTGATTTCTTCCTTCTATACCATTATACATATTATCAGTTCTGCTCAACGTAACTTAACCTATGTGTTCCCAAGCAGTATCAAGACTTAGGTCTGTCAGACCGCAGTCTGTCGGCGCGGTCCGGAACAAATTGAAGGCAGAAGGACAGGACGCGAAGAAGCCAGCCGTTCCGAGAACGAAATAAAGTTCGCCCCGGGTGGGAATCGACCCCGCGACCTAGTGCTTATTGTTTTTGAAATGAACTTGCTCTAGAAAATCGATATGAAGTGACTCGGTATAATTTCTAATGGTTCGAAATTAGATTTCTAATATCTCAATTTCTGATAAGGTACTGATTTAATTATATTATTTATTAATTATGTATGTAGGTATAATGAATATGTATAGGTAGGACCTACACACCTAAACCTTCAATTAATATACTTATAGATAGGTGTAAATAGGTAGCTATATTTATTAGGTTGGGAATACCAAATTCTATTACCTTGTCACGTGTCTTATTTAATTTTAACTTAATTTGTATCTATTTAATTCAATTAGGATTTAACATTAATTAAAAATGGAATTACCCCCAATAATATCTGCATATAACATCGTAAGAGAATTCCTCACACTTAGGTAGGTAACAAAATTAAATTCCTGTGATAGTGTTAATCGGTGTAAACATCACACCACTTTCTGTTACCATGAAAACGAACAGAAAATGAAAACTTTTTTATTACCACGGAGGTTTGAACATACCTTAGGGTTGGGACATCGACATCGATGTTTTGAAAACATCGATACATCGGAACAAAAACATCGATGTCAACATCGATGTTTTTGATTACGATACATCGGATACTCGATATATCGAAGTTTAAAAACATCGATGTATCGAACATCGATGTTTTCGTCTCGATGTCCCAACCCTAACATACCTTTAGCTTTATTAGTTAGCACCTGAGAGTTAGATAGGTGATGTGTCTACCTGATGAGTTCATTAAAGAACGAAACGCGTCATGTCTTATTTAATTTTAACTTAATTTGTATCTATTTAATTCAATTAGGATTTAACATTAATTAATAAATGGAATTACCCCCAATAATATCTGCATATAACATCTTAAGAAAATTCCTCACACTTAGGTAGGTAACAAAATTAAATTCCTGTGATAGTGTTAATCGGTGTGAACATCACACGACTTTCTGTTACCATGAAAACGAACAGAAAATGAAAACTTTTTTTATTACCACTGAGGTTTGAACGTCAGGCGCAATCACACAACCAGTGGTCCATGATGTTTCTGAACCTTCCCTTCATTCTGGCACCATTATATTATGTGTTCTGCTCAACGTAACTTAACCTAAGTGTTCCCAGGCAGTATCAACCTGATCATGGTACCTCTAGGTTGTCTAGTGTCAGGCGCAATCACACAACCAGTGGTCCATGATGTTTCTGAACCTTCCCTTCATTCTGGCACCATTATATTATGTGTTCTGCTCAACATAACTTAACCTATGTGTCCCCAGGCAGTATCAACCTGATCATGGTACCTCTAGGTTGTCTAGTGTCAGGCGCCATCACACAACCCGTGGGTCGGAAGAGGTCCATGATGTTTCTGAACCTACTTTGAAGCTGAGAACCAACAGAAGAAGGAAACACCCTCACCCCCTAGAAGTTCCTGTAAGCTTAGGGGATGATAAAGAGTTCTAAGCTCTAAGGTATCTAGGTATCTAACCTATACCTATAAAATATTTGAGAAATTGAAAATTGAGAAGCAATTTCATCCGCCAACTAAAGTGGCAGATAGAATAATATATTAAGAACGTAAATTTTGGATTTTTTTTTCAAATGATATTTTTTTTATGAATTTTCATAAAAAAAAGCTTAAAAGATTAGGAGGAACGTTTCAGTTTAGTTATTTCTTTTTTTTTAAAAAATTTTTTAGGTAGGTAAATACCTACAAATACCTACCTACCTACGAGCTTTTGTTTCTAATATCTCGCTCTACCTATTATTATACATAGATACCTACTTAGGTATATTCAGGGAGGTAGAAACTTTTTTTCGCTTCAGATTTCATTCTCTCTCTCTCTCCCTCTCACTCCTCCCTCTCTCCCTCTCCCTCCTTCTCTTTTCTCCGAAAACAAAGGGTATTTAAGCATTACGTACGCCAAAGAATACAAGTTATATGTTTGTACAACTTACTACCTAGGTAGTACCCAGTTATTCGTACTTTCGTAACTTCCCACCCCTATATACCTACCTAACTACCTACGAGTATGTATACTTATCTACCTACTTATGTACTTATTTATCTATAATGTATCTTATTCCAAGTTACTAATGATGTTATGTAAGAAAAACGCAAAGTTTTTACATTTTCCTCTTCCTTTATTTCAACTTCCTCTTCATTCTCCTTCCCCTTTACTTTGTCCATCAAAATTCTCCTCCTCCGTTCTCTTTCTTTCCCTCCTCTGTCTTCTCCTTCTTCTTCTTCTTTTTTCTCATTCTCCTTCATTTCTTTTCCTCAAACTTCTCTTCCTCCTCCTCCTCCTCCTCCTCCTCCTTATGTTACTCTCTCCTTCCCTTTCCTTACTTTCCCGAACCTTCTCCTCCTCCTCTTCAATTCCCTTCTCTCTCTTTTTCTCTTCCTCCCCTTTTCCTCTCCTCCTCCTTCTCTTCCTTCTTCTTGTCCCCATCCTTTTCTTCCTCTTTTTCCTTTCTCCTCTCCTTCTCCTTGAAATTTTTCTCCTCCCCATTTACCTATCTCCTACTCTTTCCGCTTCCTTTCTCTCTCTCGCCCTCGTCTTAATCCCTATATCCTTCTTCCTCTTTCTCTTCCTATTCCAGGTCAGGGCCGTATACAAGAGGCCTAATGTTTCCTCTCTATTTCAGGTCAGGGCCGTATGCAAGAGGCCTATTTCAGGTCAGGGCCGTATGCAAGAGGCCTAATGTTTCCTCTCTATTCCAGGTCAGGGCCGTATACAAGAGGCCTAATGTTTCCTCTCTATTTCAGGTCAGGGCCGTATGCAAGAGGCCTCGGCCTCGCTGTGTTGGTTACGAGGCTGGGTGACGCCGGACAAGGTTCAGACAGAACTCAGCCAGATCACCAAGACTATTGAAGAGTCCGAATTGAAACGCCTCGGCAAGGACGGTCAGAGACGGCCAAACTATCGTATGTATATGCGTCGGACGTTCCTGCTGCCGTATGCTATTGTGACGTCACTGTTCTTCATCGGACAGTTTGGCGGCATGACCACGTTGCAAACCTATGCGGTGAGTAGCGGTGCCGTTAGAGTAACCAGCGGTGATAGATTCGCTGAATGCACCTAGGAGTTAACATTGGAAAACTGATGAAAACTTCGTGTGGTAGGTAATCGTATGGGTTATCTTCTGAGCAGTTGTGTACTGTTGGCTTTTCTCAACCCTACTCAGACTTTACGAGGTTAATTATTGTTAGGAGGCGGGTAGCTTGTCGTGGAATGGACGATAAAACAGCCGAAACATCATTAAAAACTCTAGCAGTTATTCAGTGACGACCTTAGAAAAAAAAGGGCATTTCTGTCTTACCTCACTTTGGGTACCTACCTAAAAATCTGCCACCAGCTGTTCTCAAACTTTTCTCTCTCCTCCCCAGGTTGGCATTTTCGAGTCAATTCACGCCCCCCTGGACCCCTACTTTGCCACCCTTCTCCTAGGTGTTGCGGAATTGGGTGGGGCTTTACTCTGTGTGGTTCTCATTCATTATACTGGCAAGCGACCTCTGGCATTGATTTCTACAGGTAATCTCTTTTATAATGGCTTACCTTATTTTATAATTGACTAGGGTTTTTTGTGTCAATTATAAAATAAGGTAAGCCATTATCTAATTTGGGTGTCTAATATGAATCTGATTAACAATAAGCTCTTTTATGACGATATTAGCTCAGGTGTGTTTCACCAACATAGGTATTTTCAGCCCCAAACAGCCTGTTAGGTTAACAGCCCTGTTAAGCCTATACTAATCAAATGGAATTTAACAGGTTGTAAGCTGAACAAGCCTAAGGGCTGGAAAAATGTCGGTGAATAGATCAGTTGCGCCTACTTGGGTGATGTTTCAAAGTCATAGAGCAGGAAAAATGAGGACCAACGGAATTTTTCTTTTTCTTCTGCGACTTCTAGATACCGAGATAAATCGATTTAAAAAATACCGGTACTGTAAACTTTGACGTCACGGCATACGCTCCCGTAGGCGATGACGTCATAATTCATGACTCCCGCTTCGTTTGTTTGTGCCCAAGCGTTTCTGCGCATTTTGACATGAAATCTGACATCACAACTCTTCGAACTTTTTCATTAGAACGGCAGTTAAAAATTGAATTTTCTAATGATTAGGGATTCCTTTTAGTGCTTTCCTAAAATTCATATGCATAGTGGATCCTAAACGTCCTCCTAGTTTTTTACATTTTAATTTCAATACACTGACGTGCAGAAAATTTTGAACAGATTGACTTTGAAATGGCTGTAAGAGTGTTCAATAAAAATGAAAACTGTCCTTTTTTTTGCATTCCAGTGTATATCGTATCCATAACAACAAAAAATCCATCGAAACTGGTCGATAGCAAATGAACGCGATTAGTATCCAAATAGAAGAGAAGAAAATTATTTTATAAATTATTTTTTCATTTCTGAGCTTTCAATGTGAATCTGACCAAGTGAACAATGTAATTTTAATTTTTCTCGTATTTTTTCTGAATTAATTGATCATAAAATGAAGTTGTTAGTAACAGGAAAACCAGTACGCAAGTAGTACATCTTTAGTATGCAAGTAGTACTGTCTACCTGAAAATTTAGTACGCAACTAGTACTGCAGTACGCAAGTAGTAAACACCGGGTCGCTGTTGTGGACGTGCATTTACAGTTGAATTGTATGGAAAACGAGCATTACTTCTGTGAAAAATACCAGGGTGGTGATCATCATCAATAGCCACCACAGGGATTGACTTGTACACGAATGCAATGTTGCCAGATTTGTACAGGGTGGCTTGGAAGGTGAAACCGCCGGCTTCTGGTTTATCCTGTAGACGCACATTCTCCCAGGTGACGGTCAGTTGAGAATCTGCGGGGAAGAGAATAGAATAGAATACACCTTGTTTATACTGCCAGAATGAGACTGAAAAGTCCTTTTACCCCCGCCGTCTAAACAAGGTCTTATGTATCTGGTACAAAATAGGTGTAAATTTTATAAAATAAATATATGTGTGTATCTACACAAGTATCAGCACTAAAGAATAGAACGGAATAGATCAGTTGCGCTTACTTGGGTGATGTTTCAAAGTCATAGAGCAGGAAAAATGAGGACCAATGGAATTTTTCTTTTTCTTCTACGACTTCTAGAGCGAGATAAATCGATTTAAAAAATACCGGTAAATCGTGAACTTTGACGTCACGGCATACCCTCCCGTAGGCGATGACGTCATAATTTATGACTCCCGCTTCGTTTGTCTTAGTTCTCTGTTCCCACAGTTTCCTCCCACCCGTCACAATTATTTAAGCCAAATCATGCACACTAGCTGTACAAACCGACGCGTGACACAAAAATTCGATATAGCGGTAACATAATTACATTTCCCACATCAGCTGCAATGGTCGAGAACTCGTTTAGAGAACTTTAGATACTTTTGTCGCACATCAGCTGCAAAGGTCGACAAGTGAGGAGAACAAAAAGCGGTAACGTACCAGTTGATGCCGAACGTCAGCTGCAAAAGTCGACACGCGTGTAGAGAATATTTGACACCTGAAAATTTAGTACGCAACTAGTACTGCAGTACGCAAGTAGTAAACACCGGCTCGCTGTTGTGGACGTGCATTTACAGTTGAATTGTATGGAAAACGAGTATTACTCCTGTGAAAAATATATCAGTGGAAAAAAAAGAATACAAGTATGTTGTTGATTTATTTATTAGTAAATGTGATTTTGTTTTATTTTATAAATGTAAATAACATTAAAATAGACTTTGTTGTTTAAGAAGGCACTTAAAAATTACACTCACCAAAATGTATAATATTGATATTATAAAACATTGATTGTTTATACAAAAGTAAACCCTTTGTGTGTTTTCTATTTCTTTAGAACCCATTGGCACCTAGCGTTGCCATATGGCAACACTCGTACTTGTCTCGGTTTTTGCTGATCCGTTTTATTTTATAAATGTAAATAACATTAAAATAGACTTTGTTGTTTAAGAAGGCACTTAAAAATTACACTCACCAAAATGTATAATAATGATATTATAAAACATTGATTGTTTATACAAAACTAAACCCTTTGTGTGTTTTCTATTTCTTCAGAACCCATTGGCACCTAGCGTTGCCATATGGCAACACTCGTACTTGTCTCGTTTTTTTATCCTACGAGATGGCAGAATGATAATTATTGATGCAACCTTATAGAATAAAAAAAAAAATCAGGCGCTAATGGGTTAATTTTTTTGTTCCTTTAAGATACTTTTAGCCTCTAATAATTTGACTGGATATATGATATAATTATTTTCTCCTATGCTGTCTTCCTTTCTCTCTTCCCTTTCGGGATGATTAGACCTTAGCAGTTACCGTTCCCTCTATCAAACATAAAAAAACCTCTAAAATAGGCAAAAAAGTGTCCAAATCTAAACAGAGAAATTAATATATTATTCTAAGGTTTTTTTTCTGTCTTTTCTAAGATTTTTTCCCTACGACAGATAAAATAAATAAATAAACCAAGTGTTTCATTGATTCCTCTGTCTCATCGCCAGGTGGCAGTGCTGCGTGTTTCATCGTGGTAGCAGTATACGCTCAGTTTCATCTAAGCTATGGCTGGGATAGTCCTTTGGTACCCACCGTGTTTTTGGTGCTAGCCGCTTTCCTGACACACATCTGTATTCGGCTCCTACCTTGGATGCTTATTGGTGAAGTAAGTTTACTTTGGACACCATTAAGCAGTAGAGAATCGTTCATAAGGCAATATCCCTTGTGGATGGTTCTTTTCTGCTGAATCTTCGTAAAAGCAATGCTTGTGCCACGGATGGGGGACCCAGACAGCGAGCTAGGTTATAGCTCTATAACAGTGGTTCTCAAACTGTGCTCCGCGGAGCACCAGTGCTCCGCGATTGGTAGGCACCTAGGTATGTGAAGATTTTTTCTGGGTGAGACCATCTTCAGAAATGGATCTATTGTTGAGCCAGTTTGACCTAATGACATTCATGGATACATTATACTTATTTTAACATAATACCATCAAAATCTGTCAACTCTGGACAAAACATCGGAAACGAGGGTGGGGCCAACATGGTTATAGAAGTGGTAGGCCAACGGTTGAAAATACGTCCCCAATTTTGGGACATTGTTGGTATCCCGACCAACCATTTCCCGACGAACACTACCATTACCCTATATACGATTTCCCAACCATCGATGTGGTTAGGGCACACACGCTGCTTGTCTTACAGCCTGATGTTTGTTTAGAAAATTATCGCGCACACACGCAACGATATGTCGAAAGATCCGGTTGGAAGACATATAACATGTGTACCTTTAAGATCAAGCACCAATGATACATTATGGAATACACGGTAACTTTGTGTTATGATGTTGGTCCTGAGCCAATTTCCATACAGATCATTAAAGTTCTGTACTGTATCTGTATATATGTCTTTGCTGTAGTATGTTGTAGTATACCTTTATCTAGTCTGTGCTATGTTGGCTTCATGTCTCTGTGTATATCTGTGTTGGCTTCATCTGTTCCCACACTGTAAATGATCCAAGCCATCTTAATCATCTGCCTAATGAATTCTAAATGGAATAAATTATCTAGCAGAATCACCTGCGGGTCAAAATCAAATTATTAGATCGGGAATTTTTCGCAATATCATCATGAAATTATCATCTTCATGACATTAAGGAGAGAAATACCTACCTATAGGTACCAAAATATATATATACCTATAACCTATAACTACCTGCCTATCTATCTACCAACCTGCTATGAACTTCCAAGAAGTCAAGGGCAGGGAAGAACTAATTTTGATTGAGGGAACTCTGACAACGGAGCTCTTAATATTCCCGAGAAAGAACCTTAGATATCTGTTTAGGATTTGTATATTTATAAAGAACACATCTTTTTACTTTCCTTATCCTATAGGAAGGAAAGTAATGTAATCGGGTCAAATTTTCGATGGTCAGTTTTTAGTGCCAAAACACGTTTTGAGGTCCCTAGAGCCTAAATCCAAAGTTTCAGCCATTGGTCCGTGTCTGTCTGTAAACAAAATATCTCGAGAACGGTAAGAGACTTGAAATTTGGTATGTAGATGTAAAATGTGACAAGGATGCGACACGAAACTTTTGGTTAAGA
>NW_007377483.1:211730-273769 GCF_000475195.1 Diaphorina citri | reverse complement strand
AAGTACCTATGTAGGTTTAAAAAAAAAAACAACAACAAAAAAAAAAAAAAACAAAAACTTTCCCTTTCTCTCAATGACTTCCTCAAAAAGGTAGCTAGAGGAACATGGGGCAAGATGGGGTATAGGCATGCAAGACGGGGTATAAAATATAAAACTGTCTCACCTCTTTCTAGTCAATCAAACACTAAACATTTACCAGTCAACCAAGCGTCAAACTTTCATTACTCAATCAAGCAACTCCTATGTACAACTTATCAATCAATGCCAGTTCCAGACTAGGTGTATTTCAGAGTTAGATACCTACCTATTCCCGAAGTCATAACAGAAAAGTTCCGGGACCAAGAAAGAAGAGCGGGGAGGTTTTTTAGCGGGTTGAGCGGCCAGGAATGGTGCCACAGAAGGGCGAAACACCATACCCTGAGCCGTGACTCCAGCATACCCTCCACACCATGCTGGAGAAGTCATAAAGATTTTTCCTCTTCAGAAAAAAAAAAAAAAAACCTACCTATATTTTCAACAAAGTTAATTTTTGATCCAATGATGGGCAAACGCCGACCCCGTCTGTACTCGAGAAAAGGCGAAGATAAAGAAGAGACGTGGAGGACCCCTACCTGAGCCTGACCTAGCCTAGCCTAACCTATTCAGGAATGGGTCTCCTCTCCCTTGGTCAACTTCCCTCCTGTGGTCGATTCTTATCTTGGTCAGGATGCGTTTCTACCCGATCATCCTTTGAAGCTATCTCCCAATAATGTCAATGCTATCATAGGACTCACCATGCGAGAGGGCAACTTAGTAGCCATTCCGATGTGCAAGAACGAATTCCAATTAGCCAAAGAACTCGAGGCGGACTTGGCGAATAGGTTGCCCATTTTGATGTGCATTCAGGATCACGTTGATTATAAGGACAGGAAGAAGATCTCGGAAGATTTAATGAACTTCTATCTGAAAGGCGAGAAAATTGACGAGCATACTGTAGGCGAAAACTTTCAAGAAGTAAGTTCAATAGTAGCCACCCTAGTTAGCTTGGTTCCGTCTGTCTTGTGAGCGCTAGACCGCGGATTCGATTCCCGCCCGGGCAGATTTTATCCTGAAGGGATAAGTTTCGTTCTCGGAACGGCTGGCTTTCTGCTATCCTATCTTTCTTCGATTTCGGGACGATAAAACCTTAGCAGTTTCAGTTCCCTCTGTCAAACCTCGTAAAAAGAAAAAAATAAAAATAGATATGGCAATTACATATTGTTTACTTCCCATGGTGTTGTGTTTTGGTTACAGCTTGGTACAGACTTGCTATTCACTCATGGTTCTTACAAGTCGGCTCTACATTACTACAAACGTATTCCGGTCTACTTCTACCTGTTTGATATTGCCATACCCGAGCCGAATGCTTTCACTCACTATCTGGGCAATTGCTCCTCTGCTAAAGGTAAGATACTCCTGTTCTTCTTCGCCTTTTCCCCTGTTCAGACAGGGTCGGCGTTTTTCGTCAGCTTCAATCAGCTCTAAGGGCAATTGCTCCTCTGCTAAAGGTAAGATACTCCTGTTCTTCTTCGCCTTTTCCCCTGTTCAGACAGGGTCGGCGTTTTTCGTCAGCCTCAATCAGCTCTAACTAGGGTGATTGCTTTGGGCTGACATTTGGTTTTGGCTACAAATTTTAGGGGTGGATGCCCTTCGCACTCAACCTTTGCTATTTCTATAGCAAGGGAAAATTCAGTCTGGTATAGTCCCTGTTTAACGTCCTCTAGTCAGACAAGCTAAACGTAAGGTACCTACTAATCATCATTAATATTTGAAGAGGTTCGAGAGAGGGAACTGTAACAATGGAGGCCTTGTCCCGAAATCGAGAAGACAGAATAGGAGAAAGCCAGCGGTTCCGAGAACGAACCTTATCACTGTTTTGGATAAAGTTAGCCCCGGGCGGGAATCGAACCAGCGACCGACCGACAGGCGGGTGCGTACCTTCCAAGCTCACTAGACTGGCTCTTTGGAATATATGGCAGTCTTTCAAGTGACCAAAAATGAACTACTCGTTTATTATTATTATTATTATTATTATTATTATTATTATTATTATTATTATTATTATTATGTAAATGTAATGTAAAAATGTAAATGCAGTTTGTGTTGTTATGTCACAACTTTGGTGCTCACTGCAGCATTGTAGGATTTTCCCAATATCTCAATATTCCTAAAATCCAATGTTTACCTACCATGCTGGCACCGGTCGCTATGCGCATTTATATGTCATAGCTACTCATTTTCCGGCAACACTGTAGTGGGCCCCGCAACAGCCAGTCACGGAATCAATCATTTGCATGATACAAATTTCTTGACCCCGCCGAGAATGGAACCTGGGTCTCCCGCGTGCAAGGCGAGCGCAGTGACCACTACGCCATGGGAGCTGACATTATTATTACTATTATTATTATACCTGTCTGGTAGCGACCATAATGTGGAGGACCCCTACCTCAGTCTGACCCGATCCCAGATATCCTGGTTCAGTAAGTAAAACATTTTATTTTTTTTTTTTTTTTTTTTTTTTTTTTAAGGAGCATAACATCATTTACAAAACCATATTGGTCTTTTCGTCCTTTTGTTTTAAAAAATACAAAAAAAAGTAGTCTGTTGCGACTAAATGGCTTTGTGACTCATTGCGGACGTTGGTCGATTGCGAACATTTGTAACCTACATGTACCTACGGTTCCTTTCCTTTCTTTTGATAAATTTCATTGAGGGATTATTATCTGGTAGATAAAATCCGCCCCGGGCGAGAATCGAACCCGCGGCCTAGCGCTTACAAGGCAGACGCACTACCAACTAAGCTAACTAGGCTGGCGAAAGTAAAACATTAGGTTGGCTACTAACGTACCTACTGTCGATGTCGGACAGATCTACGGCCAGCCACTGACTATCAGGTAGACCTGATACGTAGGTACACCTGTCAGGTCCACCTAAAGAGCTGATGAGCACTCACACTATCAGGTAGACCTGACACGTACACCTGTCAGGTCCACCTGAGAGCTGATGAGCACTATCAGGTAGACCTGACGGGCGGACCTGATCATGTTTGGTCCGCCATGGAAGAAGTATATGTTTATCATTTCAACCTACCTGATCAGGTGTATCTGTCAGGTCTTCCCTTATCCCTAATAGTGAGTGGTTAGCCTTAGATACCTCTGTTTTTTTTTTCCTAGCTTTGTGCGATTATCAAACACACTTCGGCCATACACGTGCCGACTGTAGGACAGATCTGAGTCTATCAGTCTATCAGACCGTCCGACCTAGGTCAGAAGGTCTGAGAGACTTAGGTCTCAAGATTTTCCTCCAAACACGTTCCAACAGTCTGTGCTATCCAAACAAGCCATGAAAAGGCTCTGCTAATCTGCTTTTTTTTTCCTGTCAGGCGCCTTAATACTGCTCTGTTTTAAAACAAAAATCGAAGAGAGAAGGAAGACAGGATAGGAGAAAGCCAGCCGTTCCGAGAACGAACATTATCCCATCAGGATAAAATCCGCCCCGGGTGAGAATCGAACCCGCGGCCTAGCGCTTACAAGGCAGAGGCGCTACCAACCAAGCTAACTAGGCTGGTGAGACTAAATTTAAACACAAATATTGAATCCACACAACTCAACTCATGTGTGTAAACTTAGCCTAGACTACATTATTATCAAATAATGTAGTGTGCGGGCACCCAAGAGAAATACCTACGCCGCGCCGCGATAGTAGGTAAGGAATAAAAGTAATGTAATGATCTTCATGCAAATAAAAAATAATAGTAATAAAATCTAAATGACGACACAAAAATACTTTGAAAATACAAAACAAGTTAGGCAACAAATTCAGTCAAAAATAAAATGTCAACACTTTGGGTTGACAATCGCTCATTCTTAGGATTCTCCAAGATTAAGACATGTGAATAGATTCGGGTTTTGGATTAGAAGTGTATATTCGTCCCTATATTTAGATTCACAGTCGCTTCCTGGAATAATAAGCATCAGCAATGGGGAAAGATTCAAGTTTTCAAGGGCCATCAAAATCCTCTTTACATGCGGTCAGGAATTTTGTAAAAAAAGGCAGTTTATTCAAAAAATGTCATCAGCAGTTGGCTAACTGCAATATTTGCTCATCAGCTGGTGTTTGTTATCCAGCCGTTATTTCGATTAAAAATAAGTCAGAGTTATAAAATTATTGTTCTATCAATTTTGTCACATAAATGATGTTCCTTAGTTGAATAGGCACCGCCATTTTGAATCCTCCGTGAGATCACAAGTCTTGAGAGTGATGAGCTTTTCGTCACGAGGCTCCTATCGGCAACACTGTATACTTGTCGCCAAGTGCGAAGGGTGTGTAGTAGGGCCAGGGTCATTCATCCCATAGACAGAGCATTTTCTGTTTCACGTAGTAGGAGAACAGGTGACACTTGCGGCATGTTTTGATTCCACACCTGAAGAGAGCATTTGAAACAAATGGGAAGTATAAAAAAAACAACAACACAAGAAACCCTTTGTATCCAGAGTCAGAAAACCAAATTTCCATTTTCCAAATATGTACATAAATACAATTATTAACAATAACCTAACTTACTTTAAGCACCAGCGTGCACATTTGTACACACCTTAAGAGTAAAAAGTAGGAGAAATATTTCCTGATGTGAAAATGGCTAGCCACAATGATGTTTTCTCTCAATAGGAGAGAGGGTAACGGATTAGGTTCACTCCAAGTAACAAAATATCATTCGCAATACAAGTCGAAGCAGAAAAGTTCTTACACCGCCCCGGGCGGGAATCGAACCCGCGGCCTAGCGCTTACAAGGCAGACGCACTACCAACTAAGCTAACTAGGCTGGCTTTTTTTAATTTTATTTTTTATTAAAAAGGATCAACTTCTTTTTGTTGTTCTTCTTACTGTTCCAATAAATTACAATTAACTTCAATATTTTATATTATTAATTATTAGGAGTTCAACCAGTTCCTTGATTTCAAGAGAAATAAACCAAGAAACAATACAGGATGATAAAGAGCCAAACTCATTCTTCCTCGACATGATGGAATGGAAATTTCTGGGTCACTATCACCAGACAGGGGCCGGGGACCAGGGGTCATTTATAACGGGTGTACATAGGTGAAGTACGCTACGATGATAATGATACATGTCATGTTCATTTCAGTCAAGTATTCTTGAATCCCAACATTTTTTTTCCTTAATTGCTTCATTAGTCTCATTAGTCCTTTTGGTTATGATCTCCTTTCTCCTTCTCTCATCAATCTGACTTTATTCCATTTTCTATCGCTACGGGATGGGCATGCTACGACACAGACCACACGAGTCTAATGTAGCAGTTGTTTCATTGCTACGTAATAAAAACGGCGGTGAAACACTCGTCTTAAAAATAAATAAATATGGGACCTCGAGAGCAATTTTGTGGGAAAACTAGCTTAAACCCTCCCTCCTGGCTATTTAAAAAAAGAAGCAAGCTCCTAGCATACATACACATAATGCATCTAGGGCTGGATCAAGAGACACAATACTTCCAATTTAGGTACTGGTCCAATACGAGGACATCAGAAAGCAAACCGTTGAAATATTTGCAATCGAAATATGAGTGCAAAATTTTTCGCAATGGTAGGCAAGCGCATTAAAACTGGATGAACCCACATGTATGGCTTTACCAGGGTACTATGTATATTTTAACAAGAGCTCAGTTGCTGCTGTTGTGGAGTAGCAGCAGTTGTTTACAACGGCTGTTATCCTGCAGCAGTAGTAGTGAGTGATACTCTGGTGAAGCCCCAGGTAACCAGGGCCGAGGAGGAATAGGAGAGAGGGTAACGGATTAGGTTCACTCCAAGTAACAAAATATCATTCGCAATACAAGTCGAAGCAGAAAAGTTCTTACAAATTTTGCCAATCCATGAAGAGCATGGATGATGGAAATTAGTACCCTACACGCCTTACACTTGAATTTAGACCACGCTACGCCACTGATGATAATGATACATGTCATGTTCATTTCAGTCAAGTATTCTTGAATCCCAACATTTTTTTTCCTTAATTGCTTCATTAGTCTCATTACTCCTTTTGGTTATGAGCTCCCTTCTCTCATCAATCTGATTTTATTCCATTTTCTATTTACAAAGGCTGACTAATCTGAATAGCCTATTCATACAAAATCAGTATCACTGAAGGGGCTTAGACATTTATTAAAATATCATTTTTCATAAAAAGCACACGGTTTTTTCTCCTGTGCTTTTCACCCTCTTCCTTATATTTCTCAACCATCATAATATACGTACCTATCTCATCTCTATCCTACCTTGTAGGTATAGCTATTCATTATTCACTCGCAGAGCTTTTTTCCAACCCATTCCCCTTTTCTCCCTCCCTGGAGCTATTTTTCTCATCACGGCCTTCTATTTTCCATTTTTTTTAGGGATTTTCATATTAAGCTCTAATTAAAAACCAAAGGGACTCGCAGAGCTTTTTTCCAACCCATTCCCCTTTTCTCCCTCCCTGGAGCTATTTTTCTCATCACGGCCTTCTATTTTCCATTTTTTTAGGGATTTTCATATTAAGCTCTAATTAGAAACCAAAGGGAAAAGGCAATGGCTTAGTAATCGCAGGACAACAGTTTGAATCCGATTAGTAGTGGATTATTTGTAATGAATGGGAAAACTTTTTCTTCCATTTCTATGTATTTTTAAATAGATTATAATCATTTGTTTTACCTATGTTTCCCTTATACAGACCCGCATATTTATTCCTCTATCCGCACCCCACCTCCTGTTAGAAGTATACTATTGGCATAGTACAAATCTAAAACGCTATAAAGTTTCCATTAAATTCATTTTAATTAAAATGTTAGAAGTATACTATTGGCATAGTACAAATCTAAAACGCTATAAAGTTTCCATTAAATTCATTTTAATTAAAACGGAACTTTTTTTATTATTTGAATAGAAAAAACTCCAATATATTTGAAGTTGAATAAAACATGAACTTGTAGTAGAATATTGAAATAAAGTTTACTCATGAGGGGAGTTACATAGCAGCCATGTTGCCCTGTTGACTTATGAATGGGAAAATAATCAGATTGGTTCATTTCAAACTTTTCAACCAACCAAATTGATTAGTCCCAGAAACAAACTTCTCGGTGGCCAGCCTAGTTAGCTTAGTTGGTAGCGCGTCTGCCTTGTAAGCGCTAATCCGCGGGTTCGATTCCAGATTTCAAAATGTTAAAACCAGGACTCAAAATGGTAAAACCAGAACTCAAAATGGTAAAACCAGGACTCAAAATGGTAAAACCAGGACTCAAATGATAATTTCTCGGTGGCCAGCCTAGTTAGCTTAGTTGGTAGCGCGTCTGCCTTGTAAGCGCTAATCCGCGGGTTCGATTCCAGATTTCAAAATGGTAAAACCAGAACTCAAAATGGTAAAACCAGGACTCAAAATGGTAAAACCAGGACTCAAAATGGTAAAACCAGAACTCAAAATGGTAAAACCAGGTTTTTCCAGATTCCCCTCTCTCTTTCTCCTCACTACCTACTAAATTTCTTTCCCTCTTCTATTCTTTTCCTCCTCCTCCTCCTCCTCCCTCTCAACTTTTTTCCAATCCCCTCTCTTTCTACTCTTTTCTTCCCTCCCTTACTTTCTCCTTCTTTTCCCTCTCTCCACCCTCCCTTACCAGTCTCTTTCTTTCCCTCTCCTCTCTTCCTCCGTTCAGTTGGCCTTCTCTTCTTCTTCCTCCCCAAGCAATGGTCCATCAACCTTAGTTCCAAAAAAGTTATATTTTTTGCTTCCCTCCCTCCACCCTTCTAAAATGTCAAATTCTGTTTTTCCTCCCCCCCCTCGTTTTTTCTGGTAAAAATAATAAACATAAATCAAGTATCCCTAATCCCCTCCCTCCCTCTCTCTCTCTCTCTCTCTCTCTCTCTCTCTCTTTCTCATTCCCCAAAGATTTTCGTTACTCGTGTTTCTACATGTTTTTACCTCTTTCCATTTCAATCCCTCCCATAACTTTTCCTCTTTCTCCTCCTCCCTCCCTTACTATTCTCTTTCTTTTCCTCTCCTCTCGTCCTCCGTTCTCCTCCTTATTCTTCCACCATCTTTTCCTCTTTCTCCTCCTCCCTCCCTTACTATTCTCTTTCTTTTCCTCTCCTCTCGTCCTCCGTTCTCCTCCTTATTCTTCCACCACTTCTCTCTACCTCTCCTTTTTCTCTTGTTACAGCGCTAGGTCGCGGGTTCGCTGGCTTTCTGACTACTATACTCATACATACGTAAGGGTCCCACCTGTATCACTTCTCTCTACCTCTCCTTTTTCTCTTGTTACAGCGCTAGGTCGCGGGTTCGCTGGCTTTCTGACTACTATACTCATACATACGTATGGTTGAATTTAGGGTCCCACCTGTATCTAGAACTGAGATAAGGGATGATTTCGGGGAATTTTCAATCCCCTGAAGGAATTTAAAAATCTTATCAATCAATCAAATCTCAAACTCTTTGTGTTAAAGCAGAGATGCAACCATGAAGGGGCAACATATAATCTCTCAAAAATTTCGCCTGCGGCGCTGAAATTTTGTCTCTTCATGAAAATTTTTCTGTCAATGTTTCTACGGGTTACCCTGTAGATTCTGAAGAGCACTCCCCAGTGACAAGGAAAAAGGGAGACACTATACAATCATATAAAGATTCCAGATCTCAAAATGGTAAAACCAGGACTCAAAATGGTAAAACCAGGACTCAAATGATAATACCAGGACTCAAAATGTGAAAGCATGGAAATAGATACAAAACTATTCACTTGCGTGAACTTGCTCTAGCTAGCGCTCGTATTCATAACCACAGACCAGGCTCTTGAGGCTTTCATACACATAATAGAGAAGAGGAAAAAATGTCAGAGTAAAATGGGGATAAAGACAACTATTAGGCCAGCCACTAACCATCATTTGGACCTGACAGGTACACCTGTCAGGTCTACCAGATAGTGAGTGGCTGGCCTTACCCCTCTTCTTCAACAAAACAGGAACACGTCTCTCGTCACCCGCGTAGATTCAAATATATGTCAGAGTAAAATGGGGATAAAGACAACTATTAGGCCAGCCACTAACCATCATTTGGACCTGACAGGTACACCTGTCAGGTCTACCTGATAGTGTGTGTGCTCATCAGGTATGAGGTAGACCTGACAGGCGGACCTTTTCAGCCGTACCTGTTACGTCTCTCTGATAGTGTGTGTGCTCATCAGGTATCAGGTAGACCTGACAGGCGGACCTTTTCAGTAGTACCTGTCAGGTCTACCTGATAGTGAGTGGCTGGCCTTACCCCTCTTCTTCAACAAAACAGGAACACGTCTCTCGTCACCCGCGTAGATTAAAATACCCGCAAAAGAGCTTTCCACATAGGGGCTATAAGCTGCACAAGATTAATACCATACTGACGTAATCGCTGTACTTTCATCGTAACCTACGTTTTTCCCCGCCATTTTTTATCCTGCTAGGGGATTTTTTTTGTGTATTTTTCTCAAATTCAACAACATTCGCTGATGTTTTCATAATCATCATGGTTGAAAAATGTATGAATATGTTATTCCCGGGTTGTGTAGGGTACTTGATATCTCGACATACTCACCCTCTTATACCCCTAACCTATGTAGATCTTTTGTATTCGTATTTCACTTACCAGGAGGTATTGTGTGTGAGAGAGGAAGGAAGAGGGGTGGATAGGGAGGGAAGGAGAGAGAGAGGAAGAGGGGGGGGAGAGTGGAATGATTTTTATAAAGGTTCATTTTTGGGGTTCAAGAAGTACCTATGTAGGTATAAGGTATGCCAGATGCCAAATGCCAGTCAATCGAGTCAAATCATAACTCTCTATACCTACAGGGGTTGAAAGTGAGTTACTTTTAGGGTCCGACTCTTTGACTGAGTACTTCACTGAAAAGAGTACCTACTACATTTTTTTTTTTCCACTCATTCTGTTCTAATGCTGAAATTTCAGACTCGAATGTGATTATCTAATATGCACATTGTACACATTTTTCCAGTAACGCTGTATACACTGTAAAAGGTAGGTACATCATACACTCAGTATATTGATAGGATAAAGCGATAAACATATTCATCCATTCATTTCAAATTTCAAAGCCCGCTCGCTACATCAGTAGGTAGGAAAAAAAAAAAAAAAAATCCCGAAAAAAAAAATCACAAAACACCTTATATTTCTCAACCATCATAATATACGTACCTATCTCATCTCTATCCTACCTTGTAGGTATAGCTATTCATTATTCACTCGCAGAGCTTTTTTCCAACCCATTCCCCTTTTCTCCCTCCCTGGAGCTATTTTTCTCATCACGGCCTTCTATTTTCCATTTTTTTAGGGATTTTCATATTAAGCTCTAATTAGAAACCAAAGGGAAAAGGCAATGGCTTAGTAATCGCAGGACAACAGTTTGAATCCGATTAGTAATGGATTATTTGTAATGAATGGGAAAACTTTTTCTTCCATTTCTATGTATTTTTAAATAGATTATAATCATTTGTTTTACCTATGTTTCCCTTATACAGACCCGCATATTTATTCCTCTATCCGCACCCCACCTCCTGTTAGAAGTATACTATTGGCATAGTACAAATCTAAAACGCTATAAAGTTTCCATTAAATTCATTTTAATTAAAACGGAACTTTTTTTTATTATTTGAATAGAAAAAACTCCAATATATTTGAAGTTGAATAAAACATGAACTTGTAGTAGAATATTGAAATAAAGTTTACTCATGAGGGGAGTTACATAGCAGCCATGTTGCCCTGTTGACTTATGAATGGGAAAATAATCAGATTGGTTCATTTCAAACTTTTCAACCAACCAAATTGATTAGTCCCAGAAACAAACGTCTCGGTGGCCAGCCTAGTTAGCTTAGTTGGTAGCGCGTCTGCCTTGTAAGCGCTAATCCGCGGGTTCGATTCCAGATTTCAAAATGGTAAAACCAGAACTCAAAATGGTAAAACCAGGACTCAAAATGGTAAAACCAGGACTCAAAATGGTAAAACCAGGACTCAAAATGGTAAAACCAGGACTCAAAATGGTAAAACCAGGACTCAAAATGGTAAAACCAGGACTCAAAATGGTAAAACCAGGACTCAAAATGGTAAAACCAGGACTCAAAATGGTAAAACCAGGACTCAAAATGGTAAAACCAGGACTCAAAATGGTAAAACCAGGACTCAAAATGGTAAAACCAGGACTCAAAATGGTAAAACCAGGACTCAAAATGGTAAAACCAGGACTCAAAATGGTAAAACCAGGACTCAAAATGGTAAAACCAGGACTCAAAATGGTAAAACCAGGACTCAAAATGGTAAAACCAGGACTCAAATGATAATACCAGGACTCAAAATGTGAAAGCGTGGAAATAGATACAAAACTATTCACTTGCGTGAACTTGCTCTAGCTAGCGCTCGTATTCATAACCACAGACCAAGCTCTTGAGGCTTTCATACACATAATAGAGAAGAGGAAAAAATGTCGGAGTAAAATGGGGATAAAGACAACTATTAAGTGAGTGGCTGGCCTTATCCCTCTTCTTCAACAAAACAGAACAAAACTCTTCAACACATACCATCTGGCCTGGTTATCAAGAGGGCGTCGCTTCACTCCCAGTCAAGGTATGGATTTTTAACAGAACATAGTTTGAGTGTTTGACCACAATATTAGTAGCAGCCTATAGCTAAGGTTTTTCAGTCCTGTTCAATCAGTAAAATGAGCACTTTTATTACTAGTATATCCACAACCTTCAGCACGGAAAATACTACACAATTTTAAATTGGGATGGTATAATATATCAATAAAAAATTATGAAACGTACGAAACGATTTTCAGTATGGAAAAGAAGAAGAAGAAAAACGGCCCCTGGCATCAGAGAGTTCATTTAGCGGTTTCCAAGCAGGGGGAAAAACATGAATTCGGGAAACTTTTTCCTCCATGAAATAATAAGTAAGATTCTGAGTGGGGAAAAAAGTGGAGCAGGGAAAGAAACGGAGGGAAAAAGTACTGTTTACATACTTGAGAGTTTAATTTCCCTACAGAGCCGTTACAATGGCCAAACTCATTCTTCCTCGACATGATGGAATGGAAATTTCTGGGTCACTATCACCAGACAGGGGCCGGGGACCAGGGGTCATTTATACCGGGTGTACATAGGTGAAGTACGCAACCGGATGGGCATGCTACGACACAGACCACACGAGTCTAATGTAGCAGTTGTTTCATTGCTACGTAATAAAAACGGCGGTGAAAGACTCATCTTGAAAATAAATAAATAAAAAAATACAGGGACCTCAAGAGCAATTTTGTACGGAAAACTAGCTTAAACCCTCCCTCCTGGCTATTTAAAAAAAGAAGCAAACTCCTAGCATACATACACATAATGCATCTAGGGCTGGATCAAGCGACACAATACTTCCAATTTAGGTACTGCTCCAATACGAGGACATCAGAAAGCAAACCGTTGAAATATTTGCAATCGAAATATGAGTGCAAAAATTTTCGCAGTGGTAGGCAAGCGCTTTAAAACTGGATGAACCCATGCATGGCTTTACCAGGGTGCTATATTTCCACAAGAGCTCAGTTGCTGCTGTTGTGGAGTAGCACTTGTTTACAACGGCTGTTGTCCTGCAGTAGTAGTAGTGAGTGATACTCTGGTGAAGCCTCAGGTAACCAGGGCCGAGGAGTAGTATAATTCTATTGGATGAACCCATGTCAAGTCCAGGTTAGTTACAGGCAGCTTTAGGGAAAACCCTATATCAAGTCGTGGCTGAACTATACACGGTTTGTCAATGTTTCTACGGGTTACCCTGTAGATTCTGAAGAGCACTCCCCAGTGACAAGGAAAAGTTAGAGACTAATGTTTCGTTAAAAAACATCTGAGCTCTTTAAACACAAGAAAAAGCTTTCTTGCTGCATTTATTCTCATTTGCGGTTCGTGTGCTAGAGTGGAGTTCATAGACCTTAAGACTATGTTCCACCTCTGCAGTAAATACTCCGGTATTAGTACGTGGCTTATTATTAAATAAGTAGTAGTAATTGCCTTAAAAATGACGGTCACCTCTGCAGTAAATACTCCGGTATTAGTACGTGGCTTATTATTAAATAAGTAGTAGTAATTGCCTTAAAAATGACGGTAAAAAAAAAAATGTTAAGAATTTTAAAAACGGCAACAAATTATCGTATAAATTAAACCAAGCAAATGAGAGAGCGGGAGCGGCCCATATTGCACAATTCTGGGAGAACAAGATTTGACCTCGGTAGACAATTATACATTGTTTCCGAGCACGGAAATTAAGGAAGTACCATGAGTACGTATCTAAAAAAGCTGACATCGTTCTTTTGGTACCCATGTACCTTACCTTTTATTTTATGAATATTGGAATAGGCCCAAAGAACCGAGAGATATGAATAGGATACACTCGAAAGTTCGAAAATACTCCCACCCCTATCGTACGTACGTACCTATACTTATACTCTACGTACCTATGCTTATACTCAGAAAGCTTAGTTAACCATCATATCTAATCGTATGTACAAAGAGTTCATAAAGTGAATAAAATAGTAGATATACCTACCTTCCTACCTACTAACAAAAGCCTTGTCACAAAAGAACTAACCAGCTAGAAAATTAGAATATCAAAATATTCTGGAAATTCGTGGATACATATTCTGAAAATTTCGTACGTACGTACCTATACTTATACTCTACCTACCTATGCTTATCATTTCCTTTTCCTGTCAAGTCGGACCTTTATCAGTCGGAGATAAGAAAATCAACATGATAGAGGTACACTCAGGAGGTACCCATGTTGAGAAAGTTTACCCAAGAGCTTGCTTTATGTAAAATTTTCTTCAACGCCAAGAACGAATTTCATGGCAGTCATCCTTGTCTGGTGAACGTAATACGGACAATTCGTTCTAACTAATCACGATCAATTTGAGCTCCAATTTTTCTGGTCGATCTTTACTTCATTACTATTGGAGTATTGGAATAATGATGTTTTCTAGGTATGTACATAAATATTAAATTATGAGTGATATCAGTCCTTCTTTTTTTGTTGAGGAGATCCGCAGATAAACCTTCCTAAGCTTTGGGTAACATTCCCTCGAGAAATATTGCCTGAAAAATGAAGCTTTTCTTCATCCCTTTGTTCGGAAGAAACGTTCAGATATTATTGTTGAAATAATTGGACGTTCAATAGGAAAATACCAAGAAAGGAATGCCTAGCCAAAAGAAAAACTATAGGATTTTCTTGTCATTCCACGACCACGACCCATAAAATGATCAAAATTTCGACCTTTACATGATGACATCGAAAGACTAGTTGACATGGTTACTAGAAGAGGCTACTAAAACAATTGCAGAAAAAAGAGCAAAGCAAGAAAGGAATGCCTAGCCAAAAGAAAAACTATAGGATTTTCTTGTCATTCCACGACCACGACCCATAAAATGATCAAAATTTCGACACTTTACATGATGACATCGAAAGACTAGTTGACATGGTTACTAGAAGAGGCTACTAAAACAATTGTAGAAAAAAAGAGCAAAGGGAAAAAGTTCCTTGAGAAAATCTTTCTCATCCGATCTAGTTAATGATAGATTCTGATTGGTTGCATCCACAGAACTTTTCCTATCCCTACTTCAAGTTTATTTACATAAAAGTTCATTTAGGTATGTAGAATATTCAAAATGCCAGAAAGCAGCTAAAAAATGCACTTATTTGGGTCAAAACACTCGACTGTAGCCATGAAGAACGGTTAGAGAACAGGGGAAAAAGGAGGTGAAGAAGAAATGGAAAATGATCCCTTGGAAATCAAAAAGTATCTGTTTTCAGTAACTTCCAAATATGTTCTTATCCAGACCGTTTTCGATCTTGATTTTTTTCGACTTTTTGTCCAACATCCTATATCAGGTACTAGTGACCCTTGGAAATCAAAAAGTATCTGTTTTCAGTAACTTCCAAATATGTTCTTATCCAGACCGTTTTCGATCTTGATTTTTTTCGACTTTTCGTCCAACATCCTATATCAGGTACTAGTGAATGATGAAAGCATTTCACCTGGGTCGACTAGCAGGAGGCACACTAGTCTCTTTGAAAAGTACGCCCATCCATCTTTTCACTTGACAGGAACACAAGGGTAACTTCCTTGACGAAGTGAATATTTTAGGAGGGTGAGACAGCTTCCTAGGGAAGGAGAAGAGAGAGACATATGATTAAGGAATAAGGAGCAAGGTATCATATAACGTGTATGATTTATTATAAGAGACAGCTTCCTAGGGAAGGAGAAGAGAGAGACATATGATTAAGGAATAAGGAGCAAGGTATCATATAACGTGTATGATTTATTATAACTTTCTTCACTTTCTTTTTTCTCGGGGAAACTTTGCTCCGGTGGGAATTTCTCTTCTGATGTGATGAATAAGAATCACTGATGTGAAGACTCCTTCTTGTTTAGCTAGCGAGAAAATTGTGGGAAACATAAAATAAGATTTATATTTATTTTACAGGATAATAAACCTGGGTCCTTTTGAGATACAGGATATTTCACTTTGTAAAGTAGTCCTGTTTAACTGTTGGCTTTGAGGGAAAGACTGATGGCTCCTGACATAGGAAGCCACAAGGGAGAGAGAGAGAAATGTAGGCAGATTATCTCTTTCCCTCCCCTCTCTCTCTCTCTCTCTCTTATGATATGTTAAGAGTCAGAAAGGAGAGAGAGAGATAGAGGGTTTATTATAACTTTCTTCACTTTCTTTTTTCTCGGGGAAACTTTGCTCCGGTGGGAATTTCTCTTCTGATGCGATGAATAAGAATCACTGATGTGAAGGCTCCTTCTTGTTTAGCTAGCGAGAAAATTGTGGGAAACATAAAACAAGATTTATATTTACAGGATAATAAAACTGGGTCCTTTTGAGATACAGGATATTTCACTTTGCAAAATAGTCCTGTATTCATGGTTGTGATCAAGGTCCCTCTACTTTTGAGTCAACAAATTACAGGGATTTGGGAGATGAATGCATAATTTTGCAACATGAACCTCGTCTCGTTTGCGAATGGTGGCATGCGGAAAATTAGAAAATGGAAACAAAACGTTCGGTGCATTCATTAAAATTTTCATGTTCATCTCAGTTCTTTCTAGGAAAACCCCCGTATGAAGCATCACCAGAAATATGAGCTTCCATTTCACGTCTGGATTTTCTGAGTAAAATTTTTGACGATGAATTTTTCATCATGGCATTCCATTGTGCAATAGGGTTCAGACTTTCAACGCCTTTCGAAATTAACTATGGTGTCAGAAAGGAGAGAGAGAGGGAGAAAGGAAATTTATGAGAAAACCTTCCTACCTAACCTGTCGAAGCAAGACCCTTGAATTTATGACATGCCATCAGAATACATCATACCTCTTTCTCTTTTTATCTAACTTCTCATATCTTTTATATAGCTCTCTCTCACTCTTTCTCTCTCTCTCCTAATATTTCCATGTTTCTCAGGTTCTCTCTTCTTCCCTTTAAGAAGGTACCTACCAAAAGGTATGTCTTGATTTTTTTCTCCCAATTCCTTTATGCCATACTTCTAGTCCACCTCTTACCTCTATTTTTATTTTAAGTCTCTCTCTCAGACACTGGCTTTCTTTATAACTTCTCATATCTTTTATATAGCTCTCTCTCACTCTTTCTCTCTCTCTCCTAATATTTCCATGTTTCTCAGGTTCTCTCTTCTTCCTTTTAAGTAGGTACCTACCAAAAGGTATGTCTTGATTTTTTTCTCCCAATTCCTTTATGCCATACTTCTAGTCCACCTCTTACCTCTATTTTTATTTTAAGTCTCTCTCTCAGACACTGGCTTTCTTTATTTCTTTCTCTCTCTCTCTCTCTCTCCTCTTTCCCTCTTTTTCCAATCCCCCCTTTTTCAAAGCTCTACCCTTTCTCTCTCTTCTTTTTTCCAGATTCCCCTCTCTCTTTCTCCTCACTACCTACTAAATTTCTTTCCCTCTTCTATTCTTTTCCTCCTCCTCCTTTTTCCAGATTCCCCTCTCTCTTTCTCCTCACTACCTACTAAATTTCTTTCCCTCTTCTATTCTTTTCCTCCTCCTCCCTCTCAACTTTCTTCCAATCCCATCTCTTTCTACTCTTTTCTTCCCTCCCTTACTTTCTCCTTCTTTTCCCTCTCTCCACCCTCCCTTACCATTGTCTTTCTTTCCCTCTCCTCTCTTCCTCCGTTCAGTTGGCCTTCTCTTCTTCTTCCTCCCCAAGCAAAGGTCCATCAACCTTGGTTCCAAAAAAGTTATATTTTTTGCTTCCCTCTCTCCACCCTTCTAAAATGTCAAATTCTGTTTTTCCTCCCCCCCTCGTTTTTTCTGGTAAAAATAATAAACATAAATCAAGTATCCCTAATCCCCTCCCTCCCTCTCTCTCCCTCTCTTTCTCATTCCCCAAAGATTTTCGTTACTCATGTTTCTACATGTTTTTACCTCTTTCCATTTCAATCCCTCCCATAACTTTTCCCCTTTCTCTCTTTCTCCTCCTCCCTCCCTTACTATTCTCTTTCTTTTCCTCTCCTCTCGTCCTCCGTACTCCTTCTTATTCTTCCACCACTTCTCTCTACCTCTCCTTTTTCTCTTGTTACAGCGCTAGGTCGCGGGTTCGCTGGCTTTCTGACTACTATACTCATACATGCGTATGGTTAAATTTAGGGTCCCACCTGTATCTAGAACTGAGTGAGATAAGGGATGATTTCGGGGAATTTTCTGTCCCCTAAGGGAATTTTCAATCCCCTGAGGGATTTAAAAATCTTAGCAATCAATCAATCAAATCTCAAATTCTTTGTGGTAAAGCAGAGCTTTTTCACAACTTTTGTGGTTATCACAACATTACGAAGTGCCTCCTTTGCTATCAATTTCCATATTTCAATAATCTTTTCACACTGGTAATGCCGCCACTGGTCGCTACTCGATTTTAAAGTAGCTACTTCACGAGGGTGGGTCATATGTCAGGCACGGAGTTAGAAGTAACAGGTTCGTGGGTATAAGAAATGAGTTTGTCTATTTGTCCTGCGTTAACTCACAAACGGTTATGTATATCAATTTGGATAATGTTCTAATATCTGATATATCAATTTGGATAACGTTCAGCAAAAGTGTTCAACACATAATACTCGTAAATACCTATATATCACATAAATAAAATTTGCTATTTTGATCCTGCACATTTCATATCGACAAAATATTTTTCCTATACTGAATAATTAAAGTAGGTAGTAGGTACTCAGTGCTATAACTCTATAGTATATCAAATAGAGGTACCCATATTATTTTGTCTTTGGAGCATCAGCATGGAAACTTGGTCCAGAATAAAATTTAACTATTAAATTGGCGGCTCTACAAGGCTGAACTGAGATCTCTGCAATTTGCTCTCTCTCTCTCTCTTATTTGCTCATAGTTGTACCTTCCTGGGCCCCAGTTATAATCATCAGTTCACTGTGTTAAGCACTTACAAATCCTCCCTAAGATCCACTCCCCTGTATGGGGTTAACAGTGAAGTTGTGTTTACATCAATTTTAATTTCCTGTGCTATGTTTTTTCAATCTCTCAGCATCAGCTTTTTCTTAGTCCTTTTCTGCCTCAACAATTTTTCAACTTTTACATAGATAATACAGGGTAGGGTCTACAGTTTTAGATTGTGACGTTTCGACTAAAAAGATTTTCTTTTAACCTATGCTCATAAGCAACAGATCGTAGTCACAAAGTACTTAGACGTCTACAATGTAAATACATTAAAGCAATGTTTGTATAAATACGGAGAAAAAATGCAGAAGGAAAAAAGCAAGTGCAAACAAATGGCTCTAAAGTCATGCTAAATTTTCTCCTAAAGGTAGAACCTACATAATACGAGTATCACTACAGTAGCGTAGTCACAAAGTACTTAGACGTCTACAATGTAAATACATTAAAGCAATGTTTGTATAAATACGGAGAAAAAATGCAGAAGGAAAAAGCAAGTGCAAACAAATGGCTCTAAAGTCGTGCTAAATTTTCTCCTAAAGGTAGAACCTACATAATATCACTACAGTACCTATTTTTACTTTCCTTATCCTATAATGTATCCTTATGTAATCGGGTCAAATTTTCGATGGTCAGTTTTTGGTGCCAAAACACGTTTTGAGGTCCCTATAGCCTGAATCTAAAGTTTCAGCCATTGGTCCGTGTGTGTGTGTGTCAGGTATTTAGATCCCTTATTCCCTCATAAGGTTGACAAATTATTTTCTTCAGGAAATCTCCAGAGAAGTTCGAGTGGTCTAATATAAGGTATGCCAGATGCCAAATGCCAGTCAATGGAGTCAAATCATAACTCTCTATACCTACAGGGGTTGAAAGTGAGTTACTTTTAGGGTCCGACTCTTTGACTGAGTACTTCACTGAAAAGAGTACCTACTACATTTTTTTTTTTCCACTCATTCTGTTCTAATGCTGAAATTTCAGACTCGAATGTGATTATCTAATATGCACATTGTACACATTTTTCCAGTAACGCTGTATACACTGTAAAAGGGGACAAGGGATCAAAAATCTCTCGGGAACATCGGACTTTCTTATGCCTTTTCCTTTCCTGTCACAGGATTTCAGGATCAAGGTAGGTATTAGAGAAATGAAAGTATAAGCAGTATTCTACAGCATGCGTGTATGCTGTCATTACATTACATTGGACACTTGGACAAGGGATCAAAAATCTCTCGGGAACATCGGACTTTCCTGTGCCTTTTCCTTTCCTGTCACAGGATTTCAGGATCAAGGTAGGTATTAGAGAAATGAAAGCATAAGCAGGGTGGTTCCAGGCTGTCGTCAGGGGTAGGGATTATTTTTAACACAAGTAACACAACCATTCCGTTTTTTATCAATGCTGGTCCATAGCTTTTCTTATAGTAGAGGAAAAGGTTCGTACATACAATAGATTTCTCGTGTGTAATGTAAAGGTGCTTTCTTAAATAAAATATTACAAGCACTGGGAACTTGGAACCCCTTTTCAACTGAATATTCGTTTGGCAAAATAAAAAGATTGGGAGGTCAGGGACAAGGGAAATATTCCTTAGGGCTTGGGAGAGCGGGGATCAAGGGAAAATTTCAAGGATGACGAACGATTATCAAGAGGAAAATATATACGTGATTATGTGCCTCATCTGTTTAATCAAATATAAATACCTATAGACAAATAAAGGCGGGATCTAGGGCTTGGGAGAGCGGGGATCAAGGGAAAATTTCAAGGATGACGAACGATGTTCAAGAGGAAAATATGTACGTGATTATGTGCCTCATCTGTTTAATCAAATAAATACCTATAGACAAATAAAGGCGGGATCTTTGGAGGGCTTGGGAGAGCGGGGATCAAGGGAAAATTTCAAGGATGACGAACGATGTTCAAGAGGAAAATATGTACGTGATTATGTGCCTCACTGTTTAATCAAATGAATATCTATAGACAAATAAAGGCGGGATCGGACAAGGGAAATATTCCTTAGGGCTTGGGAGAGCGGGGATCAAGGGAAAATTTCAAGGATGACGAACGATGTTCAAGAGGAAAATATATACGTGATTATGTGCCTCATCTGTTTAATCAAATATAAATACCTATAGACAGATAAAGGCGGGATCTTTGGTCCTGGATGTTGAATTATGGGGAGAAGGGAGCCAGGTTGCTCATGCAATATTAAAGTAGGTTACTTGTAAGCTTGTAACTTGTTCAATTATGTCAAGTTACAGGCAGGTGTATCCTGGGCTACTTTACTTTTTCGCTTTCCATTCTAGTACCTACTTTTTGTAAAGGAACAAAGCAGAAAGCGTTTTGTGTTCACGAGCACTTGAAATAAATTAGAGACTAATGTTTCGTTAAAAAACATCTGAGCTCTTTAAACACAAGAAAAAGCTTTCTTGCTGCATTTATTCTCATTTGCGGTTCATGTGCTAGAGTGGAGTTCATAGACCTTAAGACTATGTTCCACCTCTGCAGTAAATATTAGTACGTGGCTTATTATTAAATAAGTAGTAGTAATTGCCTTAAAAATGACGGTAAAAAAAAATGTTAAGAATTTTAAAAACGGCAACAAATTATCGTATAAATTAGACCAAGCAAATGAGAGAGCGGGAGCGGTCCATATTGCACAATTCTGGGAGAACAAGATTTGACCTCGGTAGACAATTATACATTGTTTTCGAGCACGGAAATTAAGGACGTACCATGAGTACGTATCTAAAAAAGCTGACATCGTTCTTTTGGTACCCATGTACCCTACAATATGAATATTGGAATAGGCCCAAAGAATCCTACCCAGAGATAGGACACTCGAAAGTTCAAAAATACTCCCACCCCTGAATTTTGAATTTTCAAGTTTTCCCATTTCCTTTTCCTGTCAAGTCGGACCTTTATCAGTCGGAGATAAGAAAATCAACATGATAGAGGTACACTCAGGAGGTACCCATGTTTGAACGTAGTTTACCCAAGAGCTTGCTTTATGTAAAATTTTCTTCAACGAATTTCATGGCAGTCATCCTTCCTTGGTGAACGTATTACGGACAATTCGTTCTAACTAATCACGATCAATTTTAGATCCAGTTTTTTTTTTGGTCCATCTTTACTTCATTAATTGCCTATTGGAGTATTGGAATAACGATGTTTTCTAGGTATGTACTTGTACATGTATGTAATATTAAACTATGGGCGATTTCAGTCCTTCTTTTATTGTTGAGGATTTGCGCAGATAAACCTTCCTAAGCTTTGGGTAGCATTCAACATCCTTGGATATAAATTGATAAGTAAACAGTTAACCATTTCGTTCCAGCATATTGGATTTATAATTCATATACTGCTTTCGCAGAACGGTTATCTTTTGTTGTCACACAATGGGATGATTGGATAAAGAACACACACAATATACAAGTACCTACTCATACTACTCAGACAATCGCTTCCATGAAATGCGAAGACGATATGAAATGAGGCAGTGTGGATGGGCGTATGAGAAAGAAGGAGAGAAAAAGAACGAAAGAAAGAGGGGAGAGGGAGGGGGGGGGAGAGAGAGAGGTGAATAGAAAAGGTACGAGGAAACAAGTACATACTAGGAAATAAAAGAGGGCCAGAGTGAATAAATATGTAGTTCTGACATTTCAGACGGTAGGTATAGGTACCTACATTAGAAAATTAGAATATCAAAATATTCTGGAAATTCGTGGATACATATTCTGAAAATTTCGTACGTACGTACCTATACTTATACTCTACGTACCTATGCTTATACTCAGAAAGCTTAGTTAACCATCATATCTAATCGTATGTACAGGGAGTTCATAAAGTAAATAAAATAGTAGATATACCTACCTTCCTACCTACTAACAAAAGCCTTGTCACAAAAGAACTAACCAGGTCGCAGTGACCAAGGGCGTTTATTAAAGCCGATGGCCCTACCTTTACCAATACCTTTACCTACGTACCTACTAGGTATAAGGAAAAGGCAAATACCTAAAGAGATACAACGCAAATAGTGTGTGTGGTGTGTGTGTGAATGTGTGTGTGTGTGTGTGTGAGAGAGAGAGGTGTGGGAGAGAAAGAGAGAGAGAGAGAGAGAGAGAGAGAGAGAGAGAGAGAGAGAGAGAGGAAGAGAGAGCAAAGGCTTTGAGGGAAAGACTGATGGCTCCTGACATAGGAAGCCACAAGGGAGAGAGAGAGAAATGTAGGCAGATTATCTCTTTCCCTCCCTCCTCCTCTCTCTCTCATGATATGTTAAGAGTCAGAAAGGAGATTTAACCTATGCTCATAAGCAACAGATCGTAGTCACAAAGTACTTAGACGTCTACAATGTAAATACATTAAAGCAATGTTTGTATAAAAACGGAGAAAAAATGCAGAAGGACCTACCTTTACCAATACCTTTACCTACGTACCTACTAGGTATAAGGAAAAGGCAAATACCTAAAGAGATACAACGCAAATAGTGTGTGCGGTGTCTGTGTGTGTGTGTGTGTGTGTGTGTGTGAGAGAGAGAGAGAGAGAGAGAGAGAGAGACGTTCTCCTCCTTATTCTTCCACCACTTCTCTCTACCTCTCCTTTTTCTCTTGTTACAGCGCTAGGTCGCGGGTTCGCTGGCTTTCTGGCTACTATACTCATACATACGTATGGTTAAATTTAGGGTCCCACCTGTACCTAGAACTGAGATAAGGGATGATTTCGGGGATTTTTCTATCCCCTAAGGGAATATTCAATCCGCTGAGGGAATTTAAAAATCTTCATGCAGGCATATATGTGAATTAAAATTTTCCACACTGCCGTGCTTCAATCAGAAAAGAGCTGATAAAAATATTAATTTGTGAAAAAAATCCAAGTCCTTTTCAGCTTTTGATTGTTGTTCATGCATGAAATTATAGTAAATACTTTTCACTTTTACACACCACGCTAATTGGCATTTGCTTTTATGAGCTTTTACTTTCATGCAGGCATATATGTGAATTAAAATTTTCCACACTGCCGTGCTTCAATCAGAAAAGAGCTGATAAAAATATTAATTTGTGAAAAAATCCAAGTCCTTTTCAGCTTTTGATCGTTGTTCATGCATGAAATTATAGTAAATACTTTTCACTTTTACACACCACGCTAATTGGCATTTGCTTTTATGAGCTTTTACTTTCGTTAATTACTATGCGAACATTTTTTATTTATTTTGTGCTAATGAAGGCATGACTGTTCGCACTATTTGAGGTACTCGCAGGTTGTTTCTTTTACTTTCGTTAATTACTATGCGAACATTTTTTATTTATTTTGTGCTAATGAAGGCATGACTGTTCGCACTATTTGAGGTACTCGTAGGTTGTTTGAATTATGTACCGACCTGTTAAGTATAAATATTTTTTATTGCATTTAGTACCTTTGCAGGCACCATAGAATTCCAAAGTGATAGTTACCTTTGACATACACACGCAAGTCAACATAATTTGTGTTTTTTAGAGTTGTAAACAATTTTGGACAAGGAAAATTAAATTTATGCCCATTTTATTTTAAAGTTCTATGTACATCAAGTCACTAGGTCACTACAATTACTATGCGAACATTTTTTATTTATTTTGTGCTAATGAAGGCATGACTGTTCGCACTATTTGAGGTACTCGCAGGTTGTTTGAATTATGTACCAACCTGTTAAGTATAAATATTTTTTATTGCATTTAGTACCTTTGCAGGCACCATAGAATTCCAAAGTGATAGTTACCTTGACATACACACGCAAGTCAGCATAATTTGTGTTTTTTAGAGTTGTAAACAATTTAGGACAAGGAGACTTAAATTATAAGCTATAAGTTAATGATAGATTCTGATTGGTTGCATCCACAGAACTTTTTCTATCCCTACTTCAAGTTTATTTACATAAAAGTTCATTTAGGTATGTAGAATATTCAAAATGCCAGAAAGCAGACTAAAAAATGCACTTATTTGGGTCAAAACACTCCACTGTAGCCAACAAGCGGGATAGGGGAAAAAGGAGGTAAAGAAGAAATGGAGAATGATTGGGAGAGGGGGAAAAGGCTAAAATGAAAACGTCATAAAATTTAAAAGCGTCATGAATGAGTTGGCAACCATAAATACTCGTATATTCTAATGGCGTAGAGTTTATGACATTTGTGAGTTGATATTATATTAGGTATCCTGCACATTTCATATCGACAAAATATTTTTCCTATACTGAATAATTAAAGTAGGTAGTAGGTACTCAGTGCTATAACTCTATAGTAGGTGATAAGCAAATTGAACTTCCATCCTGAGAGAGAGAATAGGAGATAGAAGAAGAGAAGAGTATAGGTAGGATGTCGAGAGAGAGAAGAAATTGTACAGGGTCATATGTCAGGCACGGAGTTAGAAGTAACAGGTTCGTGGGTATAAGAAATGAGTTTGTCTATTTGTCCTGCGTTAACTCACAAACGGTTATGTATATCAATTTGGATAATGTTCTAATATCTGATATATCAATTTGGATAACGTTCAGCAAAAGTGTTCAACACATAATACTCGTAAATACCTATATATCACATAAATAAAATTTGCTCTCATTTGTGAGTTGATATTATATTAGGTATCCTGCACATTTCATATCGACAAAATATTTTTCCTATACTGAATAATCAAAGTAGGTAGTAGGTACTCAGTTCTATAACTCTATAGGATGTCAAATAGAGGTACCCATATTATTTTGTCTTTGGAGCATCAACATGGAAACTTGGTCCAGAATAAAATTTAACTATTAAATTGGCGGCTCTACAAGGTTGAACTGAGATCTCTGTGTATCATTCACTCATTTTATTACACAGAGAAAGCACAAAGCTCCTGAAATGTTATAGGAAAAAGGGCCAGGTGTATGGCTCCGTGGAATATAGGCCCTGACAGTTGTTATCTACATAAATAGGTCGTACAAACTTTTTTCGGTGTTGTAAGTTGTAATAAATAAAGATGTAAAAGTTAGAGATTTTTCTTTCGACCTCAACACTCTTAAGAAATATAATGCAAAACTTGACGATATAAAACAATGCTTTGATGTGGAGAATAGGTTGAAGATTAGGAAAATTCGACCTCAACACTCTTAAGAAATATAATGCAAAACTTGACGATATAAAACAATGCTTTGATGTGGAGAATAGGTTGAAGATTAGGAGAGCTGGAAAATTCTTTTGCACAAAGAAAATTTGAAAATAAGAAATACATAGTTGGAGTCTTGAGACTTCTCGAGCCTTGAACTATAAGGCGGGGTTGCCATTTATTTTTCCCTTTTCAGAAAAAAAAAGACAATGTGTCCCCAGATGATAATATTTTGAAATCATTTTGCCTGCGAGGAGGAAAAGTGAAGCTCTAAAATGCTACCTTCTGTTATCTATCAGAGCATGGAAAATTCTCTTGAAAAGAAGAACAAATTAAGGATTGCTGTTAGATCTTTGTCAAAAGTACCCACTCTACATACATCAGGGCTACAATCTATGAAGTAGGGGTTAACAATTTCCAATGACAGGTATCTCTTATTAAAAAAAAGAAGAACAAATTAAGGATTGCTGTTAGATCTTTGTCAAAAGTACCCACTCTACATACATCAGGGCTACAATCTATGAAGTAGGGATTAAAAATTTCCAATGACAGGTATCTCTTATTAAACATAGAAATTAGAAAGCTGACACTCTGGTAAACATGAAACGTAGCTTTCAGGTTGTTTTGCTCGGTGCTGATTTTCATTACGAGTCTCTCGTTGAGTCAGCAACTCAGAACACTAATGTAATTCAGCATGCTCCGAACAACCGCCGCAAACACACAAAACAAAAACAAATTTTATTCTCATTTGTTTTCATAATGACTTGTTCGGAAGAAACGTTCTATGTTTCAACTTTGCACCTCTTCGGAACCAATTGGTCAGTAGTGCAGGTGGAAATAAACATTAATAACATTATAGTATATAGTGAAATGTCAGTAGTGCAGGGGGAAATACATAAACATTATCGTGAAATGGGTAAATAATTCGTGACAGGGGTTGTGATTTCGGTTTTTCATAATGACTTTATTTTAAAATGAAATTTATGTTTCAACTTTGCACCTCTTCGGAACCAATTGGTCAGTAGTGCAGGGGGAAATACATAAACATTATCGTGAAATGGGTAAATAATTCGTGACAGGGGTTGTGATTTCGATCAAATGTAATAGACTAGGAATGTCACACGCCAACGTTCTGTTTTTACAGAAATAAAAAGACCAAAGTCCTGTAGACTGCCAAGCCCACAAGAATCAAGAAAAGATTGAGAAAAAAAAGTCCAAGGAAATAATGACAAAATAAATCAAAGGGCCAATTTTTCGGAAACAGAAAGTAAGATATCTACTTAATTATGCACAATAATACCAATGGACTGAAGATGAGGAGTCAGACATTTTTATGTAAATAACATAGATTAGGCCCGAACGTGTATTTTAGGAGAAAAGTTTCAGGTTTATGTGTGTGGTGTAATAATGACTCGAATTTATAAAATATCTGACAATACACAAATGAACATTGGGATTTCGAAATTTCTTCAAACATTTTGAAGCCTTGGGTTGCTTTTAGGCGCTAAGAACAAACATTTGGAGGTGAACTTAGAAAGGGTTTAGGCTTACAAGCATGTGAAATGAGATAAGTATGTATGTGTAGTAGTGTAGTTGTGTACGAGTATACCCAAGCAATAATATTTACCCATTACCTATGTACCTATGCTTTCAGAGAATGCTTCCCAAGCATCAAAACATTTCGAGTAAATTTATATCACTTGTAATAGGAAAGGTTATTGTAGGTACCAAATCAAAGGGCCAATTTTTCGGAAACAGAAAGTAAGATATCTACTTAATTATGCACAATAATACCAATGGACTGAAGATGAGGAGTCTGACATTTTTATGTAAATAACATAGATTAGGCCCGAACGTGTATTTTAGGAGAAAAGTTTCACGTTCATGTGTGTGGTGTAATAATGACTCGAATTTATAAAATATCTGACAATACACAAATGAACATTGGGATTTTGAAATTTCTTCAAACATTTTGAAACCTTGGGTTGCTTTTAGGCGCTAAGAACAAACATTTGGAGGTGAGCTTAGGAAGGGATTAGGCTTACAAGCATGTGAAATGAGATAAGTATGTATATGTAGTTGTGTACAAGTATACCCAAGCAATAATATTTACCCATTACCTATGTACCTATGCTTTCAGAGAATGCTTCCCAAGCATCAAAACATTTCGAGTAAATTTATATCACTTGTAATAGGAAAGGTTATTGTAGGTACCTACCTAAGAGGCAAAGAGAAAAAATAAGTGATTGATAAACTCAATTCAATACAAACATCGTTATCCCAGAAACAAACAAACAACTTTAACGACGACTTCAGTTCAGATCATTTTTTCTTCCAATTTAATGTTCGAAACAAAACAAAAACATTTCCTGTGAAAAAACAAAAGACTTCAATAATAATGTTACTGTTCTCGAGAAATATTGCCTGAAAAATGAAGCTTTTCTTCATCCCTTTGTTCGGAAGAAACGTTCAGATATTATTGTTGAAATAAATTGGATGTTCAATAGGAAAATACCAAGAAAGGAATGCCTAGCCAAAAGAAAGAAAGAAGAAAAACAACTGTAGGATTTTCTTGTCATTCCACGACCACGACCCATAAAATGATCAAAATTTCGATACTTTACATGATGACATCGAAAGACTAGTTGACATGGTTACTAGAAGAGGCTACTAAAACAATTGTAGAAAAAAGAGCAAAGGGAAAAAGTTCCTTGAGAAAATCTTTCTCGTTTCTTCTCGGTAATTTATGTTTTTAATGACGCTTTTCTCCCTCTTCCCTTGCTACTGGCTTCTACCATAGGCTTTGCTTCTAGGCCTAATGAAATACGCTATTAATTATAGAGCTGTCATATTTCTCTCTTTGTTTCTTTTAATTATATTTTCATCTCTCTCATTAGCTACTGGCTTCTACCATAGGCTTTGCTTCTAGGCCTAATGAAATACGCTATTAATTATAGAGCTGTCATATTTCTCTCTTTGTTTCTCTTAATTAGATTTTCATCTCTCTCATTATCATCAAGTAGAGAAAAAACAAAAGAGAGTCCAAGGACACATCTTAAGCCTACTGACTAAACCGTCTGACAAATATTCAAACTTGACAGGAAGCTATCTGATAAATGGGGAATTACACAAAGACACAGTTAGCTACAAGCACATCATAACATATGTATGTACTCTCTTCTACTCTCCTATATTATTTTCTGTACAATTGCTCCTTTCTGTACATAAGGAGGAGGAGGAGGAGAGGAGAAGGGGGGAGAAGGGGGAAGAAGGAGGAGAAGAAGGAGGAGAGAGAAGGAAAAGAGGAGGAGGAAGATTGTTCCTCATTCAGCATTGCTGCACCAGCATTTTTCTTGTAGATCTTGTTTCTCTTAATTAGATTTTCATCTCTCTCATTATCATCAAGTAGAGAAAAAACAAAAGAGAGTCCAAGGACACATCTTAAGCCTATTGACTAAACCGTCTGACAAATATTCAAACTTGACTGGAAGCTATCTGATAAATGGGGAATTACACAAAGACACAGTTAGCTATACAAGCACATATCATAACATATGTATGTACTCTCTTCTACTCTCCTAATATTATTTTCTGTACAATTGCTCCTTTCTGTACATAAGAAAGAAGAAGAAGAAGAAGAAGAAGAAGAAGAAGAAGAAGAAGAAGAAGAAGAAGAAGAAGAAGAAGAAGGAGGAGGAGGATGAGAGGAGAAGAAGGAGGAGAGAGAAGGAAAAGAGGAGGAAGATTGTTCCTCCTTCAGCATTGCTGCACCAGCATTTTTCTTGTAGATTAGCTGCTGTGCAATATTTTATTTATTCCAGGCGCAACGTCTAAGGAAATTGCTTCAGCTTTTCTCTATCCCAACTTGTGCCGAGTTGTCTATTAGGTGACTACGTGTCTTGGAGTCTTATGACGAGAGTTCTTTATTTCGGTAGGTGCTCATTTGTTTTCATAATGACTTTATTTTAAAATGAAATTTATGTTTCAACTTTGCACCTCTTCGGAACCAATTGGTCAGTAGTGCAGCGGGAAATAAACATTATAGTGAAATGTCAGTAGTGCAGGGGGAAATACATAAACATTATCGTGAGATGGGTAAATAATTCGTGACAGGGGTTGTGATTTCGATCAAATGAAATAGACTAGGAATGTCACACGCCAACGTTCTGTTTTTACAGAAATAAAAAGACCAAAGTCCTGTAGACTGCCAAGCCCACAAGAATCAAGAAAAGATTGAGAAAAAAAAGTCCAAGGAAATAATGACAAAATAAATCAAAGGGCCAATTTTTCGGAAACAGAAAGTAAGATATCTACTTAATTATGTACAATAATACCAATGGACTGAAGATGAGGAGCCAGACATTTTTATGTAAATAACATAGATTAGGCCCGAACGTGTATTTTAGGAGAAAAGTTTCACGTTTATGTGTTTGGTGTAATAATGACTCGAATTTATAAAATATCTGACAATACACAAATGAACATTGGGATTTCGAAATTTCTTCAAACATTTTGAAGCCTTGGGTTGTTGCTTTTAGGCGCTAAGAACAAACATTTGGACTTTGGAGGTGAGCTAAGGAAGGGTTTAGGTTTACAAGCATGTGAAATGAGATAAGTATGTATGTGTAGTTGTGTACGAGTATACCCAAGCTTGGTAGGTATGTATAATCGAGCCCCTCTCTGTATGACCTCTGCCAAGCCCGCCTATGCCACGGGTAAAATCTGGACCTGAAGCCCTTAGTATTTCGCGTCTGCTATTATAAGGAACTGTTTGGAACAAATTGCTCTAAGCCTTTTCAAAACTTTCATGGATGCGATGTTCGAAAATTATACACAAGTTTACTTTTTGTTTTGTATTCGTTATTGTACGAGCTTTTTGCTGAAATGCGTTCTTGAATTTAAAATTAAACCCCCTTCCCAAATTATTGACCGAGTGAAAGTCCTAGGTATTTGAAATCGAACATTTTCCTTTTGTCCATGTCTATTTCAAACCTTTCTCGTGATATCTAACACCTTAACACTTGACTTATTGAAAGTTAAATTTGTATCGATGGCTTGGGAGTTGAAATGCGTTCTTGAATTTAAAATTAAACCCCCTTCCCAAATTATTGACCGAGTGAAAGTCCTAGGTATTTGAAATCGAACATTTTCTTTTTGTCCATGTCTATTTCAAACCTTTCTATAAAGGAGAACTAATTTGTATGGATATGGATGTCTTGAAGTTATAAAAGTAAATTTCACACCTGTGAGTCTCCTGGACTTCCTTTTGGCCTAAAAACGAGCTCATTTTACCCTTCCATTGAAAGATATCGATTATTCAGCAATCAGCAAAACCAAAAGGCTAATAATAGCTCGTTAAGTAAATTTGCATTCAATGCTCCAAGCAAAATAATCCCTATAATATATTCAGGGTAGGTGATAGGTAGTAGGGTACTCATATGTCATTTTGATCGATCTTTTCCTCTACCTCACTGATTATGTCAGAAAGTTTGAAATTTCAATATACAGAGTGACTTTGAATTGAAAATCTCACTTGTATCATATCATTGAAACTGGAAACAAGTGTTTGATTTTTAACACAAATAAGTTAACTATTTTAAATCTTCATAAACTTTGAGCGCACTTCGAATACAACGGAAGAATAACAAGGACACTCAATAATGATGTTTAGGTGATCAGCCAGTTAAGCCGATGTAACAAAGTAGATAAGATACCCAATTCATGAGAATTTCTGCTACAAGTTCATCCAACTTAACAAAAAGTGTCATCAGTAATATCTTGAATGAAGTTGGATAAATGTGAATTTTGATGTAGTTTTCTACCCAAGTATAAGATACCCAATTCATGAGAATTTCTGCTACAAGTTCATCCAACTTAACAAAAAGTGTCATCAGTAATATCTTGAATGAAGTTGGACAAATGTGAATTTTGATGTAGTTTTCTACCCAAGTCTCGCAGTTCTAGGAAAGCATCAGTAGATACACCACCCTGTATTAGAGCTTTGATAGGGTTTCAATAATATATCGGTGGTGATACATCAACCCATCCTCCCCGGCCTTTCACTTGTCAATATGTCTTTCTCAAATGTGGAAATTGAAAATATGAAATCCTTCTCAGATCCTGGAGTTTAAACGTTTACGGATCATATTTCCTTTGACGTTTCTGACAGAGGGACACTATTTAATTAAAATCCTTACGGACTTTCAATTGGCGGGATATGGAAGAATGACATCACCAGATTTGAAGTGTGACATTTCTCGGATAAAGGTAAGTAACATGTGAGATGTGGAAATTGAAAATATGAAATCCTTCTCAGATCCTGGAGTTTAAACGTTTACGGATCATATTTCCTTTGACGTTTCTGACAGAGGGACACTATTTAATTAAAATCCTTACGGACTTTCAATTGGCGGGATATGGAAGGATGACATCACCAGATTTGAAGTGTGACATTTCTCGGATAAAGGTAAGTAACATGTGAACGCACATTTGGCCATTGTTTCACTGTCAAAATGTCAATCGCATTTCTTCTGGAACGAAAAAAACAATTTTTAGAAATGGGATGTTTTCGCCTCACTAAGCTTGCACAATACACTGAGGAAGTTGAGGATTTTGCTAATTCTGCACAAACTGTCCATTGCCCTATATGCTACTCAATCAGACCCCTCTATGCGCAACTTTTCTATCCCAATTTCATAAATTGTGTGAATGTTAAAATGTTAAATAATGCAGTAATGAGGAGTCTGATGTGTCAGTCATCCTAATAAGCTTTAGTGATTATTGAAAATGGATTATTTATCCATTCATTTATGAATTGAACATAATGTACTTATATTTTTACTAGAAATTAGCTCTTTTCACCAGACCTTGTAGAGTGTAGACCCCTTATTTTGACAAAACTACATACACAATCTACATCGAACTCTGTCAAAGTGGAGCTAATTAAGCCTGTGTCAATGTTTTGTTTTACACATTATCAACGTACCCTTATTTTGACAAAACTACATACACAATCTACATCGAACTCTGTCAAAGTGGAGCTAATTAAGCCTGTGTCAATGTTTTGTTTTACGCATTATCAACGTGTGCTGCTGATTATTATGTTGATTTTTGTGAAAGCTTTCATTTTGCCGAAGCCCTACAGAAATTTGTCCGCCTAATAAATATAAAAACAAGGTTTCATTCAAAGGGACAAAAAAATCCCTACGCTTGTCACGTTCCAGGCTTGTCCTAATTAGATTCTTCGATAAGAACTCTAATAATGAACGTATAAAAATTCCGTGTCAGTCTTTTTTCTGTATATTTTCTTTTTCCTTTGGCTTTCTCTTCTTCTTCTTCCTCCTCCTCCTTCTTCTTGTTCTTCTTCTCCCTCTTCTTTCTTTTATTATTTCATCTCAATTTTCTCTCTGTCGTATACCTTTGCGACGAGGACCTATTCAGAATATTTTATTTGAATTATTACTGAGGTAAGCTGCAGGAAATGTTTGCGCTTTTTATGTCTCTTCAACTCTAATAATGAACGTATAAAAATTCCGTGTCAGTCTTTTTTTCTGTATATTTTCTTTTTCCTTTGGCTTTCTCTTCTTCTTCTTCTTCCTCCTTCTTCTTGTTCTTCTTCTCCCTCTTCTTTCTTTTATTATTTCATCTCAATTTTCTCTCTGTCGTATACCTTTGCGACGAGGACCTATTCAGAATATTTTATTTGAATTATTACTGAGGTAAGCTGCAGGAAATGTTTGCGCTTTTTATGTCTCTTCTCGAAGCCCAAGCCAAGACCTTTCCGTATTGATTAGAATATTAAATGAGATATACGAGTGGTTTAAGACTTTTTTTTTCTGTTCCAACATTTACAGATGTTTCAGGAAATAAATACTGGTTTGTTGACTAGAGGGGTCTGATTGAGTAGCATATAGGGCAATGGACAGTTTGTGCAGAATTAGCAAAATCCTCAGATGTCTCTTCTCGAAGCCCAAGCCAAGACCTTTCCGTATTGATTAGAATATTAAATGAGATATACGAGTGGTTTAAGACTTTTTTTTTTCTGTTCCAACATTTACAGACTGATGTTTCAGGAAATAAATACTGGTTTGTTGAATAGAGGGGCCTGATTGAGTAGCATAAGTATAGGGCAATGGACAGTTTGTGCAGAATTAGCAAAATCCTCAGATTCCTCAGTGTATTGTGCAAGCTTAGTGAGGCGAAAACATCCCATTTCTAAAAATTGTTCTAAATAACAGTGTACGAGTAATAAAAGAACATGAATTTAATGCCAACTTTTTTCGTTCCAGAAGAAATGCGATTGACATTTTGACAGTGAAACAATGGCCAAATGTGCGCTCACATATTACTTACCTTTATCCGAGAAATGTCACACTTAAAATCTGGTGATGTCATTCTTCCATATCCCTCCAATTGAAAGTCCGTAAGGATTTTAATTAAATAGTGTGTATCATTCATTTTTACTTCTCTATGTATTTGTAATTATTTTCCGTATTTAACACTCAGAGAGCTCTCTCTCTCTCTCCTATTTCCTTCTCTTCCCATCTTCTTTCTCAGTCTATATGTATTTTGCTGTTTTCCCTCTCTTTGTCTCTCTTGCGCGCTCCTTGTTTATAATTTTATTTTGTACAAAGCTAGAAATACAGAATATTATGTGTAATTCCGTGTATATTGCTGAATATTGTGTATTTTTATTTTCCACCCTCTCGCTATTTCAAAAGTGTTGACTACTCCTTTTCCGTATTATTATGTTTTCTCGGAATTAAATTTATACCGTGTGTCCCTCTTGTATTCTTTATAAACTCACCCCTAGACTATACAATATACAGGAGGTTCTCACTCGCTGTACTTACTCACTTGTTTTTAAACTTCCCCTTAGACTGGGCAGGGTTTTTCAATTCGTATCAGTAGGTCAATAGGTTATAAGTATTAAGTACCACTAATAAAACTCGGGGCTATTACATAATGAACTATTCAAAGAAAACACGAGCATCCCTCGAGGAAAACTTTTTCTTTAATATATTGCATAGATGCAACATTATCTTCCAGTACTAAACTACACTTTTTTAATGTATTGCCTAGATATAGCATTATCTTCCCCAAGCACTTTCATGAAAAATAAGGCTTCTATCTCCCCAGCATTCTCAATAATGATATGAACGTGGAAGTGAAACTTTGCACTTAAAGCAAAGTAGAAAGAGCAGTTTGGTATGTTTTTCCACGTTGAATATTAATTTTCGAACATCGCATCCATGAAAGTTTTGAAAAGGCTTAGAGCAATTTGTTCCAAACAGTTCCTTATAATAGCAGACGCGAAATACAAAGGGCTTCAGGTCCAGATTTTACCCGTGGCATAGGCGGGCTTGGCAGAGGTCATACAGAGAGGGGCTCGATTATACATACCTACCAATGGGTTAAGGTAGGGACCCCACATACCCGGCCCTGTAAAAGAACACCCAAAACTGGCCCGAGGCGATAGACAAGAAAAACGGGTTCGTAAAAGTTTTCCAATAATTTAGGTCCAGTTAGTTCTGAATACTTGCATGATAATGTAGGTACCTAGGAATGCCCTTTATTCTTTTACCACATTCTTTCTCGCTCAAAGGTCATTGAGGGAGTTAAACAAACAGCCTACAAACAGTATTTTTCTTTGTAGCCCAAAGCTAGGGACTAAATTCTATTGAATTGTAATGAAGAATAAGGGGAAAAAAGAAAATGTCATTGGAAGAAGAAATAAAATTAAATGTAAACTTAAACAAACAGCCTACAAACAGTATTTTTCTTTGTAGCCCAAAGCTAGGGACTAAATTCTATTGAATTGTTAATGAAGAATAAGGGGGAAAAAGAAAATGTCATTGGAAGAAGAAATAAAATTGAATGTAAACAGAAAGTTAAACAAACAGCCTACAAACAGTATTTTTCTTTGTAGCCCAAAGCTAGGGACTAAATTCTATTGAATTGTTAATGAAGAATAAGGGGAAAAAAGAAAATGTCATTGAAAGAAGAAATAAAATTGAATGTAAACAGAAAGAAAAAAAAAATCTGGTGTCATTGAATGATGCTTATTTGAGTGTTCTTTTACCCTAACTTTTACAATATCTCTAACCGTTTTGTCGCTATAGCTGAAAGCCGCCTTATTTGAGTGTTCTTTTACCCTAACTTTTACAATATCTCTACCCGTTTTGTCGCTATAGCTGAAAACCGCCAAAAAAAACGGTCGAAATCTGTCCAAAAGCGGTCAAAATACCGCCAAGCGCAGCAACCATCTCAACCTAACGTTTTGCGTTGCATCCTGCTGAAAACCGCCAAAAAACGGTCGAAATCTGTCCAAAAGCGGTCAAAATACCATGCCTTTCCAGTCCTCTCTCACCTTCACCTAGATTCTTATCTATTTGAATCTTGTGGTGAGAGTTTTGTGCTTGGCTTCCTCAGGACAGTAGAGGTTCATTATATTCTTTCTTCCATTTCCTTCACCCTCTACCTTTATACTTTTCTAACTATTATCTATTCCAGGCGCAACGTCTAAGGAAATTGCTTCAGCTTTTCTCTATCCCAACTTGTGCCGAGTTGTCTATTAGGTGACTACGTGTCTTGAAGTCTTATGACGGGAGTTCTTTATTTCGGTAGGTATACTTTCGTCTGTAATTCAATAAAATATACATTAATAAAATGGTGTACCTATTTTAGTTGGTTCTCCATCATAAAATCCGCCCCGGGCGGGAATCGAACCCGCGGCCTAGCGCTTACAAGGCAGACGCACTACCAACTAAGCTAACTAGGCTGGCGTCTCCATCTTTGAATAAGTTTTAATGAGAACAGCTGAATTTAAGATTTTAATCAAAACATTCTCAACAATAGAGCAAGAACGGAAAGAAATAGGAGCATAAACACAAATACCGAGATACTTGAGCCCCAAACAAAAAAACAACGGCCACACTTAAGTCGAAACAAAAAAAACGGAATAGAAAGGACCTTTAAAAATTTCAATCCTTAAAATCCTTTACAGATTTGTTTCCATCTTATGAACATCAAGTATGCAAAACAAACACAAATCTCGAAAGCGTTTTCAAGTAAATTCTTTTTCCTTTATTTAATCTGGAAAAAGTTTCTCGTATTTTTTAAATAGAAAGAATGGACTAGTGAGCGAAGAAGAGAGTAAAAGTCCTTTATTTAATCTGGAAAAAGTTTCTCGTATTTTTTAAATAGAAAGAATGGAGTAGTGAGCGAAGAAGAGAGTAAAAGTCCTTTATTTAATCTGGAAAAAGTTTCTCGTATTTTTTAAATAGAAAGAATGGAGTAGTGAGCGAAGAAGAGAGTAAAAGAAAAAAAAAGTTAAAGAGTTTTTTACTTTCCTTATTTTCTTGGTAAATGCTCCAATAATTTCTTGCTGTTCTTTCAGGAATTGAATTTTTTCACAGTATCAGATTAATAACTTTAGAAACAACCAGTCAGCCACAGATGTTTTCCAGGATTAGATCATGCTTAGGATCTCATGAAATACCTACTACTCATACATTACATGAAATACCTACTACTCATAGAATACACACCTACATGGAATGAGGTCATGCTTAGGATCTCATGAAATACCTACTACTCATACATTACATGAAATACCTACTACTCATAGAATACACACCTACATGGAATGAGTTCGGAACCAATTGGTCAGTAGTGCAGGGGGAAATACATAAACATTATCGTGAAATGGGTAAATAATTCGTGACAGGGGTTGTGATTTCGATCAAATGTAATAGACTAGGAATGTCACACGCCAACGTTCTGTTTTTACAGAAATAAAAAGACCAAAGTCCTGTAGACTGCCAAGCCCACAAGAATCAAGAAAAGATTGAGAAAAAAAAGTCCAAGGAAATAATGACAAAATAAATCAAAGGGCCAATTTTTCGGAAACAGAAAGTAAGATATCTACTTAATTATGCACAATAATACCAATGGACTGAAGATGAGGAGTCAGACATTTTTATGTAAATAACATAGATTAGGCCCGAACGTGTATTTTAGGAGAAAAGTTTCAGGTTTATGTGTGTGGTGTAATAATGACTCGAATTTATAAAATATCTGACAATACACAAATGAACATTGGGATTTCGAAATTTCTTCAAACATTTTGAAGCCTTGGGTTGCTTTTAGGCGCTAAGAACAAACATTTGGAGGTGAACTTAGAAAGGGTTTAGGCTTACAAGCATGTGAAATGAGATAAGTATGTATGTGTAGTAGTGTAGTTGTGTACGAGTATACCCAAGCAATAATATTTACCCATTACCTATGTACCTATGCTTTCAGAGAATGCTTCCCAAGCATCAAAACATTTCGAGTAAATTTATCACTTGTAATAGGAAAGGTTATTGTATGTACCTAAGAGGCAAAGAGAAAAAATAAGTGATTGATAAACTCAATTCAATACAAACATCGTTATCCCAGAAACAAACAAACAACTTTAACGACGACTTCAGTTCAGATCATTTTTTCTTCCAATTTAATGTTCGAAACAAAACAAAAACATTTCCTGTGAAAAAACAAAAGACTTCAATAATAATGTTACTGTTTTCGAGAAATATTGCCTGAAAAATGAAGCTTTTCTTCATCCCTTTCTTCGGAAGAAACGTTCAGATATTATTGTTGAAATAAATTGGACGTTCAATAGGAAAGTACCAAGAAAGGAATGCCTAGCCAAAAGAAAGAAAGAAGAAAAACAACTTTAGGATTTTCTAGTCATTCCACGACCACGACCCATAAAATGATCAAAATTTCGACACTGCACAGAGCCGAAAAAACCTCGGCCCCGCCGGGAATCGAACCCAGGCCTCCTGCGTGCAAGCCTAGTGTGATACCCACTCGGCCACGGAGGTTGTTTTAAAAATCTTACCTAGTAGACTCGCCCACACATGTACGTCTATCATTCTGGTATACGTGGACTCTGCCGCTTCCGAACACATAGCGGCAATGTGCGGCGAAATTTTAGCCGCACTTGGACTCGACGCACTCAGGAAGAAATCCAGGGAAGTGTGATACCCACTCGGCCACGGAGGTTGTTTTAAAAATCTTACCTAGTAGACTCGCCCACACATGTACGTCTATCATTCTGGTATAAGTGGACTCTGCCGCTTCCGAACACATAGCGGCAATGTGCGGCGAAATTTTGGCCGCACTTGGACTCGACGCACTCAGGAAGAAATCCAGGGTTATGTTGAAGGTGCCTCCTTTGCAATCAATTTCCATATTTCAATAATCTTTTTACACTGGTAATGCCGCCACTGGTCGCTACTCGATTTTAAAGTAGCTATGTTGAAGCGGCCCTTGTCCTCCTCAGCCTGCCGAATGGTACCCGGGTTTTTCTGGGGACAGAAGAATTTTAGTGCACCAATTAGACAGAATAGTGGAAAAATTAAAGAATTTTAATTGTGTTAAGCATAAATGCTTGTCACAAATGTCCTGCTTAATGCACTACGCTAAATTTTATGACTTGACATTGACTCGAACCACCAACCTCCAGATCCGAAGTCCACCGCGCTAACCACTGCACCACTGAGGTGGGTAATGGAAAAATTATAAACAATTAATGTACCTAAGTTATGTAGGCAATAAAACAAGATGTATTTTTTACAATAATATCTCACATATTTTAACCTAATTCCCTTTTGGTATAAGCTATTGATTTTTCTACAAATTCACAACTTTTAATATCTCACATATTTTAACCTAATTCCCTTTTGGTATAAGCTATTGATTTTTCTACAAATTCACAACTTTCGGTCGAGTTTGTGAGTGTGTATATTTTCTGTGGAATTTCCAGAATCCACCCGTTCACACACTTTAATTTATACGAAATTTAATTTACAAAATTGATAAAATCTACTCCTTTGTAATTGACATTGATGAGGTATTTAGATCCCTTATTCCCTCATAAGGTTGACAAATTATTTTCTTCAGGAAATCCCCAGAGAAGTTCGTGTGGTCTAATACTTTCTTTGTCAGGAAAGCAGAGAGTTTTCTATTCTACAGCATGCGTGTATGCTGTCATTACATTACATTGGACACTTGGACAAGGGATCAAAAATCTCTAGGGAACATCGGACTTTCTTATACCTTTTCCTTTCCTGTCACAGGATTTCAGGATCAACATTGACTCGAACCACCAACTTCCAGATCTGAAGTCCACCGCGCTAACCACACCACCGAGGTGGGTAATGGAAAAATTATAAACAATTAATGTACCTAGGTTATGTAGGCAATAAAATAAGATGTATTTTTTACAATAATATCTCACATATTTTAACCTAATTCCCTTTTGGTATATAAGCTATTGATTTTTCTACAAAGTCACAACTTTCGGTCGGGTTTGTGAGTGTGTATATTTTCTCTGGAATTTCCAGAATTCACCCGTTCACACACTTTAATTTATACGAAATTTAATTTACAAAATTGAGAAAATCTACTCTTTAGTAATTGACATTGATGAGGTATTTAGATCCCTTATTCCCTCATAAGGTTGACAAATTATTTTCTTCAGGAAATCTCCAGAGAAGTTCGAGTGGTCTAATACTTTCTTTGTCAGGAAAGCAGAGAGTTTTCTATTCTACAGCATGCGTGTATGCTGTCATTACATTACATTGGACACTTGGACAAGGGATCAAAAATCTCTCGGGAACATCGGACTTTCTTATGCCTTTTCCTTTCCTGTCACAGGATTTCAGGATCAAGGTTGTTTTTATATTTATTAGGCGGACAAATTTCTGTAGGGCTTCGGCAAAATGAAAGCTTTCACAAAAACCAACATAATAATCAGCAGCACACGTTGATAATGCGTAAAACAAAACATTGACACAAGCTTAATTAGCTCCACTTTGACAGAGTTCGATGTAGATTGTGTATGTAGTTTTGTCAAAATAAGGGGTCTACAAGGTCTGGTGAAAAGAGCTAATTTCTAGTAAAAATATAAGTACATTATGTTCAATTCATAAATGAGTGGATAAATAATCCATTTTCAATAATCACTAAAGCTTATTAGGGCATCAATGACTGACACATCAGACTCCTCATTACTGCATTATTTAACATTTTAACATTCACACAATTTATGAAATTGGGATAGAAAAGTTGCGCATCCCGCTCCCTGTTATTGTAACTGAAACTCCTGAGTGTTTTCCCCCTTTTGGGGTACAGTTGTCTATGCTATCCCCCAGGACGATAGCGTAAAGTTCAAATTATGAAAGCGCTCTGTTATTAAAATTAAATTAAATTTCCAGGGGAGAGTAGAAGAGGGAAAATCATAAACTTGAAGTTATGTATGACATACGTTTACAATATCAAAAGCCTTGCTTGAACTTTCAGACGTAAGAAAAAAGTAGAAAAGGTTTCAAATTCGCCTTGTAAAAAAGCAGATACCTCATGCTTTCTCATTGTGCCCTGTTCAAATACAGCTGTGAACACTTTTCCCTCCTACTATTCTGCTCTGTCTTCTCATGAAATTAATACGGAGCAAATAATCCCTCCCTCTTCGCCATCAGATTCAGCACAGAGACAACATAAAAACACAACTCATTCGACCGAGGAAGAAAATCTGCTAGCAAATTCTGGCGAGTCATTTTTCTGACGTTTCCTTTTAATAAAGAAAAAACGTTTTTCGAGTAAAGGAACCCGTTTTTCTCTGAAACGCCGGATTAGCTGTTAGCAACGCTCTTTTCATTCTTAGGCAGAAGAGTTCATCTGACGTTTTTACGACGAAGATTAAACAAAGTTTTAGTTTTAATTAAATATCTAGCACAATGCTCGGATGTTTGCATATAAAGCACTGACATTTTCATTTTAACTTTTTCAGAAATCTTGGAATAATGATGCGTCGTTTCTTTTCTTTTCCAGGAAAGGAAATTGGACGAAATCCGAATTTTCATATTTGAAAACCTCTTTACTATGTATATTATGAGGTCACGAGGGGTATAGCATTTACATCCCTCTGCATACTCGTATACAACGCAATGTACCCAATTATTATAATTTTGTGCCATGTGGTTTGCGTGATGACTTTACTAAAGGGATGAGAGTGCACCGCGATGAACTGAAAACCAACAGCAACAATTTTCCGTGTGGTGAAACGTGCCAGACAGATAATTCATAGGAATGAGCTGAATATATTAACTGAACGCTATTAAAACTCTATTCACCTCACCATAGTAAATCAAACTAAATACTCGTACCTCGGTGGCGCAGTGGTGTAAATATGCTCGCCTAATAAGCGGGAGGGTAGAGGTTCAAATCCCAACCGAGGTATAGATTTTTTCAAAGGCTCCATGGAAGGATTCTGACACAGTGAGCTCTTCTATCTAACCAATTTTTCAACAACTTGGGAATTTTTGAACACAATAAGTTGAGCTTGCTTGTTCCTGGGTTAAGGGAGAGGGCACCTATGGTTCTGAAGCCTGTCTATGAAACGGGACACAAAACATGACAGCGACAGTGAGCTCTTCTATCTAACCAATTTTTCAACAACTTGGGAATTTTTGAACACAATAAGTTGAGCTTGCTTGTTCCTGGGTTAAGGTAGAGGGCACCTTTGGTTCTGAAGCCTGTCTATGAAACGGGACACAAAACATGACAGCAAAAAACAAGTTCCTTTTTCTTCGAGTTTTAATTTTGTTTTCCAGGTTATGAAAATGAAAAATTACCAAGTTTTTCCCCGAAGTAATAGTACTGTAACAGTAAGTTTTATTAGACGGAAAAAAGTTGCAAACATCTGTTGGATGAGGTAGACATCTTAAATGTATATTTATTACTTTTATGTGCTTATAAAATTTGCTGCTTTAAGTTGCAAACATCTGTTGGATGAGGTAGACATCTTAAATGTATATTTATTACTTTTATGTGCTTATAAAATTTGCTGCTTTTTTTTTCATTCTATTTTCTTCTATGTAATTAACTTGGAACTTTTTGATAAGAAACGCGGGGTAACTTGCTGCTTTTTTTTTTTTCATTCTATTTTCTTCTATGTAATTAACTTGGAACTTTTTGATAAGAAACGCGGGGTAACTTTTTTTTTTACCTGAATCTGAAACTCTCTCTTGCTCCCCAATACGAATATTTACGTCACTTTTCCTCTCATTATGATAAGAACAATGTGTTTTTCTTGGCAATTTTCAAGGACAAGAAACGCGGGGTAACTTGGAGTTGAAGTTGAAGCTCAAGTTCTTTCAAGGATGAAAGACGGAAGGAGAGGAGAAAGAGAAAGAAAAGAGGCACATTTTTTGTTAATTAGTACATTATTAGCCTCAGTTCTAAAATTTACGTCTTGAAATAAATATATAAAAAAACCTAGCCTATAATATTAATATTCAACGTGGAAAAACATACCAAACTGCTCTTTCTACTTTGCTTTAAGTGCAAAGTTTCACTTCCACGTTCATATCATTACCTTTTTTTTATTTTTTGAGACTTCCTATTTCAAGTCTTTTGGAATTTTTCCAGAAAGATTCAGCGCCTGGACATCTGAGAATTTTTTTGACCCTTTTCGAGGAAATTTTCAAATGGTATTTACCGTCCACATTCTTCCTTGTCGATTTTGTTTTATCCTTTCTTGTCCTTCCTTTTTCTCTCTCTATTTTTTGTATTTTTCCTTTTGTGCATTTTCCACAGGACATACTTATGCTGGGGAGATAGAAGCCTTATTTTTCATGAAAGTGCTTGGGGAAGATAATGCTATATCTAGGCAATACATTAAAAAAGTGTAGTTGTTGCATCTATGCAATATATTAAAGAAAAAGTTTTCCTCGAGGGATGCTCGTGTTTTCTTTGAATAGTTCATTATGTATAATAGCCCCGAGTTTTATTAGTGGTACTTAATACTTATAACCTATTGACCTACTGATAATGCTGGGGAGATAGAAGCCTTATTTTTCATGAAAGTGCTTGGGGAAGATAATGCTATATCTAGGCAATACATTAAAAAAGTGTAGTTTAGTACTGGAAGATAATGTTGCATCTATGCAATATATGTATTAAAGAAAAAGTTTTCCTCGAGGGATGCTCGTGTTTTCTTTGAATAGTTCATTATGTAATAGCCCCGAGTTTTATTAGTGGTACTTAATACTTATGACCTATTGACCTACTAATGAGTTTTCCTCGAGGGATGCTCGTGTTTTCTTTGAATAGTTCATTATGTAATAGCCCCGAGTTTTATTAGTGGTACTTAATACTTATGAGCTTATGACCTATTGACCTACTGATGCGAATTGAAAAACCCTGCCCAGTCTAAGGGGAAGTTTAAAAACCAGTGAGTAAGTACAGTGAGTGAGAACCTCCTGTATATTGTATAGTCTAGGGGTGAGTTTATAAAGAATACGGAAGTTTAAAAACAAGTGAGTAAGTACAGCGAGTGAGAACCTCCTGTATATTGTATAGTCTAGGGGTGAGTTTATAAAGAATACAAGACACACGGTATAAATTTAATTCCGAGAAAACATAATAATACGGAAAAGGAGTAGTCAACACTTTTGAAATAGCGAGAGGGTGGAAAATAAAAATACACAATATTCAGCAATATACACGGAATTACACATAATATTCTGTATTTCTAGCTTTGTACAAAATAAAATTATAAACAAGGAGCGCGCAAGAGAGACAAAGAGAGGGAAAACAGCAAAATACATATAGACTGAGAAAGAAGATGGGAAGAGAAGGAAATAGGAGAGAGAGAGAGCTCTCTGAGTGTTAAATACGGAAAATAATTACAAATACATAGAGAAGTAAAAATGAATGAAAAAATAATCGAGAATACGAAACAGAGTTTTACCAGTCTGAATCATTGCACTAATGAGATAAAATATCCAGAAGAGAGGGAGAGAGAAAAAAAAAGTATATTTGGTAACTTTCGCATTAAAAATAATAATAAAAAAAGCTGAGTCCTTGTGGAATCAAATTGAATCACAAAGGACACATAGGCAACGTCTACCAAGAGGTGCTCTTGAAATAATTGGATGAAATCTATAAAATGAACTTGTTATTTTATTTACAGAATCCACAGTAAAAAAAAAAAAAAAACTTGTACCTACCTAACAATCTGATTCATTAATCCAATTAAAAAGATAGAAATGGGAATGAAATGAGAGAGTATGCTCATGATGGCATAGAATTAGAGTTGTAGCAAATGCTAGAGTCATGGTTAGGATGTTAGCAACACAATGTCTGGGTACTCGTACTAGACAATAGACAGAGAACAAAGCCAAACTAAGCATTCTAGGAAAAAAAAAAAAAAAAAAAAAAAAAACGTGTACCTAACAATCTCATTCATTAATCCAATTAAAGAGATAGAAATGGGAATGAAATGAGAGAGTATGCTGATGATGGCATAGAATTAGAGTTGTAGCAAATGCTAGAGTCATGGTTAGGATGTTAGCAATACAATGTCTGGGTACTCGTACTAGACAATAGACAGAGAACAAAGCCAAACTAGGTATTCTAGGCAATGAAGAGATGGAAACACTTAGACTAAGAGGGATAATGTCTGAAAAGCTTGATACTAGAGAAAAGCGTGGAACTGGAGAATTCCGAGTGACAAAAATTTAAAGTACAAAACAAGAAGACACTAATTAATTTGTCTGATTAAAGGACATGCTGGTGTAACGGCAAATGATAAGGAAAATGGGATTCAATGAAGAAATGAGAGAAGAGGATGATAGAAAGAGGAGTAAGATTGAAACAAAAGAAAGGGATAATAGTTAGAAAAGTATAAAGGTAGAGGGTGAAGGAAATGGAAGAAAGAATATAATGAACCTCTACTGTGTCCTGAGGAAGCCAAGCACAAAACTCTCACCACAAGATTCAAATAGATAAGAATCTAGGTGAAGGTGAGAGAGGACTGGAAAGGCAGGACAGACGAAGGACGGTTTAAAAGAAAAGGCAGCAAAGTGCGAGAGAAAACCAAAACTTCCGTCACTTCTTTGTAAAAGTTCTTTATTTTCCCGAAGCTGAGCCGATGGGATGATTCCGTAGAAAACATCAAAGTAAAACAGCCACAGCCCTGCAGTAACCAAACCATTACTTGATAAGAAGAAACAATAGATACTCGCAGTAATAAATGAAACTGACTGAATAAGAAAGACTAACAAGAAAAATTATGCAAATGAGAGCAATAATGAATAAAAAATATTAAAGTGTACGATTCTGATGACAAATTTTCAACGATGCCGAAGCGACACAACCAAACGCTTGCGAATTTTTAACAAATTAAAATAAATCACGTATAAGTAAAACCTCTATTGTCCTGAGGAAGCCAAGCACAAAACTCTCACCACAAGATTCAAATAGATAAGAATCTAGGTGAAGGTGAGAGAGGACTGGAAAGGCATTAGGACAGACGAAGGACGGTATAAAAGAAAAGGCAGGAAAGTGCGAGAGAAAACCAAAACTTCCGTCACTTCTTTGTAAAAGTTCTTTATTTTCCCGAAGCTGAGCCGATGCGATGATTCCGTAGAAAACATCAAAGTAAAACAGCCACAGCCCTGCAGTAACCAAACCATTACTTGAAGAAGAAACAATAGATACTCGCAGTAATAAATGAAACTGATTGAATAAGAAAGACTAACAAGAAAAATTATGCAAATGAGAGCAATATTGAATAAAAAATATTCAAGTGTACGATTCTGATGACAAATTTTCAACGATGCCGAAGCGACACAACCAAACGCTTGCGAATTTTCAATAAATTAATATAAATCACGTATAAGTGATAATGAATAAAAAATATTCAAGTGTACGATTCTGATGACAAATTTTCAACGATGCCGAAGCGACACAACCAAACGCTTGCGAATTTTTAATAAATTAAAATAAATCACGTATAAAACCTTTATTTGTTGGAATTACTGACTCACTACCAACTATTTATCATAAATGATCGAGGAAGTAAATGTATCCGATCCAAATACCCCGTAATGATATTATCAGAAATTCCTGTTCTCGAAATTTATAGGGAAAAACCTCTTGAGATATTATCTAATACTTTTCAAGAAAGCACGCAAACAAAGAATTCGAAAAGAAACCAATTTTCTGAAAAATTATTCCTCTCATTCCTGCAAAACAATTTCCTGACATTTCCTCTGCCCCACTCGTTTCAGGATATCTGAAAATAACAGGAGAAAGAGAACTAATAAAAAGATTTTTTCTCAATTTTCAACGAGAAATGCGAAAGTAAAAAAATCAGTGATAATAAAGCTTGATACATAGGTATATGTGGCCTGATTTTGGTGTGCCCCTCCCTAAAATTCATAGCATTTCGTACAAAAGACCGAAATGTGTTCTTTGACCTAGTCGTGAGGTTGTAGTTATAGAAAATTTTTGAAATAAAAAAACGTGATGGGAACTTACATAGAAATCGTTTTCCTGAAGGATATTTTTTTTTCGAACGTTTGGATACCGTTCAAGTTTGAATCCTGCTCGCTGCCCGCATCACAGCCAAAAGGGTAACTGCTATTATCGAAATTTACAATGATAATTTTGCGTTTGTGCATTTTCAAATTCACATTTAAAAGTAATGACCTAATGACCATGTCATCGGGACAATATCCACTTTTTTCTGGAAAAAAAAAAAAAAAAGAGTACCTACCTACATACCTAGTTTTAATGTGCATTTGAAATATTTAAAAAAAATCGCTAAAATGCCATTACGCCAACAACGTAAAAAAAAATAATAATAATTCAACCAATGGTAGTGGGTTGAATTGAGTGAGTGAATGTTAAAGAGAGAGATGAGGTGGAGGTGACATTTTTTTTTTTTTTTAGCCAACCAATCTATAGATTCAGATTTTGCCCTGGAGTACCCTGGTAGCCTGGTACATGGGTATAAAGAAATGTTTTTGTTTACTGTATTTGTTTGATCATCTTGAAAGTTGGTAGATGCTATGCTCAATAGACAAAGGCATTATATATGAAGCAGGAGCACCCTGGATTGGGTATCTATTGTCACTAAGTCCTTCTAATGACCATAAACCAAATGTAATTCCTACAAATAAAACCGTTATTTCAACTTATCCTAGGATTAACTTTGATATGAACAAACGCTGGGTAATGTTTATGTAACAAGGAATGACAAAACCTCCTTTAACTGTGAGCAACCACCCTGGATTGGGTATCTATTGTCACTAAGTCCTTCTAATGACCATAAACCAAATGTAATTCCTACAAATAAAACCTTTATTTCAACATATCCTAGGATTAACTTTGATATGAACAAACGCTAGGTAGTATTTATGTAACAAGGAATGACAAAACCTCCTTTTACTCTGCACCCTGGATTGGGTATCTATTGTCACTAAGTCCTTCTAATGACCATAAACCAAATGTAATTCCTACAAATAAAACCTTTATTTCAACTTATCCTAGGATTAACTTTGATATGAACAAACGCTAGGTAATGTTTATGTAACAAGGAATGACAAAACCTCCTTTTACTGTGAGCAAATTTCATTATTTTAAAAGCAAAAAACAAAGATAAAAGGAAAGCAAAGGAGAAATAAATAGAGCAGAAGATGGGAGAGGAGAGGAGGGAGGGAGGGAGGGAGAGAGAGAAACAATAACCAATACCGTACACAGAACGAGGAAATGAAATCTCATATTTTTGATTGCTTGCGTGAGAAAAAGACTCTGAAATTTCATTATTTTAAAAGCAAAAAACAAAGATAAAAGGAAAGCAAAGGAGAAATAAATAGAGCAGAAGATGGGAGAGGAGGGAGAGAGAGAGAAACAATAACCAATACCGTACACAGAACCAGGAAATGAAATCTCATATTTTTGATTGCTTGCGTGAGAAAAAGAAAAAAAAACTAGTCAGAATAGGGCACCATGAAAAAGGAAGTTGAAGAAAAACCTCAAGAAGAAGTAGGTGAAAAACACGAGCGAGGAAAAAGTGGAGCAAAAAGAAATAGACTGAGAACATAACATAAATATTCATTGGGAAATGTGGGAACAAAATGGCTTAATGGTCTGTGGAAAAGGGAAATGGAAGGAGAGATATGAGAAATGAGCAGAAGTTAACACTGGGAGCGAGAAAAACTCTTCTCATCTAGAGATATCGGAGACCAAAATTTAATGGTCTGTGGAAAAGGGAAATGGAAGGAGAGATATGAGAAATGAGCAGAAGTTAACACGGGGAGCGAGAAAAACTCTTCTCATCCAGAGATATCGGAGACCAAAACTTAATGGTCTGTGGAAAAGGGAAATGGAAGGAGAGATATGAGAAATGAGCAGAAGTTAACACGGGGAGCGAGAAAAACTCTTCTCATCTAGAGATATCGGAGACCAAAACTCTTCTGAGAAGAGTGAGAAGGCAAAACTATGATGGTTTACCTTACCAAAACGCAAAAGCGGATACCTGTTAACACCATTTTTGAAGTTACCACTTCAATTGAGGAAGTAGAAGCACAAATATTTCGAAAACTCACCTAATCCCAGATCAAGTAAATGCTTCGCTTGGAGTCATTTAGGATTGAATGGGATTCAAGCTGTGCTTGGGTCGACATTGGCATTTTCTACATTACAAAAAGTCCACGCCCCTCTACTAAATATGGACTCAAAATGGGGGTTTGGTGCGATTTGAAACTTTTATTATGTAAGTATTTATGCTGCACTTTTTACTAAGTTTGCAAAAAAGGGTAATAAGTATTTTCTTGTTGGAATAACAGGATAATAAATACTTTGTTAAATTCTAGAAGGTTGCGTACTACGCTTTACACTTTGATCCCTGAAAGAAGAGCAAATAGGATTACACCGGATTTTGAATATAAAGGGTACCCAATCGGTTGATACTTTGAATTGAAGTCTAAAAGGTCACATTTATTAGTTTATTCTGCCTGTTTGGGGAATAAATAAAGCTACTATTAATCAGCTTTTATTCATGCCTATGGTGTGAAGATAAGTGAATGAGGTCATTATCATTACCATAATGATGTGAATTTTCTGAGCAAAATTATTTCTTTTTCCAATTGGGCTTGAGTAGTTACGCACTTGAGAAAGAAAAGCAATTATTATTTTTCCCTTTTTTTTTATTTTTTGAGACTTTCTATTTTAAGTCTTTTGGAATTTTTCCAGAAAGATTCAGCGCCTGGACATCTGAGAATTTTTTTGACCCTTTTCGAGTAAATTTTCAAATGGTATTTACCATCCACCATTCTTCCTTGTCGATTTTGTTTTATCCTTTCTTGTCCTTTCTTTTTCTCTCTATTTTTTGTATTTTTCCTTTTGTGCATTTTCCACAGGACATATTGAAAAGAATTGATCAGGCATGGGTATCAGGAAAATATAAAATCTCCATCTTTCAGATTCAGACACACCATTGATCACAAACAAGAATGTCTGTATTCACAAACAACAATGTCTATATTCGTATTTTCGAAGTATTAAAAAGTAATGATTATCACTCGATTTATGGTTCCTTTTGGTCTAAAAACACTACCTAAAAAGTTTCAGCTCGATCGGACATCGCTGTCGACATGCTCAACGGCCTTAAAGTTTTCCGGCACTTTGGTTATGCAATCCAGGGGCATTATGTGGCGTTTACCCAGTTTTGAGTCCATAACTCCTAAACAGAGGGGTTTAGAACTTTTTATCATAGAATAAAACTTGTTTTAAACAATATTTACTAGCTTGGCATATAAAAAATAGCAGAAGTTTAGGAGGAACATAATACTAAATGGAGAACATCTGACTATCCCAGCGCTCTTGTTAAGCTATTTAAACATGTTCTTTAAAAATCTTCATCAAAATTGGACAAAACATTCGAGAGTTATGATGAAATAAATAAAACATAAACAAGTCTAGTATTATAATCTCTTATGTCCTCCTCACCCAGCACTAGGGCTTTCAGTATTTGCACTTCCTGAAACCAAACAGGACCAAATGTTACTTTGAAAATTAAACTAGTCACAAGACTCTCTCAGAATGGCAAAGGCCCAATTGAACTTAAATATAATGTTTCCTTTGGGTTTTAAATTTAAACATGTTCTTTAAAAATCTTCATCAAAATTGGACAAAACATTCGAGAGTTATGATGAAATAAATAAAACATAAACAAGTCTACTATTATAAGTCCCTCATCTCTTATGTATGTATGTACGTATACGACCTCGAATGAGACTGAAAATTCCCTAAACGAGCACTTCAGTATGTGTAAGGATCAAAAAATTTCACCATTCGAGAGTTATGATGAAATAAATAAAACATAAACAAGTCTACTATTATAAGTCCCTCATCTCTTATGTATGTATGTACGTATACGGCCTCGAATGAGACTGAAAATTCCCTAAACGAGCACTTCAGTATGTGTAAGGATCGAAAAATTTCACTATGTACGTATACGACCTCGAATGAGACTGAAAATTCCCTAAACGAGCACTTCAGTATGTGTAAGGATCAAAAAATTTCACTTTTTTTTCCAACATGTTGGTTGTCTGATTATTTATCAGCTTCATCTCTGAGCAACAGCTGGAAATACCGTGTCTTCCTTGTCTGTGTCATACTATACAGTCTCTAATGTATTTCCCTCATCAGATATATGACCTGAAAACGTCTTAACGTGTTGCAACCGTATAAATAATGCACGCTCATGCTCCAAGAATATGGGGGAAATATAAAAAGTTTCATCTTCATACATAATTCAGCGACCAGAATATTTCAAGAAGCACATCTGTGAGCTTGGCGTCTGACATAAAATATTTTCCACGGTTCAAAAGATCTTTTTCTCTGATGGGTTTTGCCATTTTCCTTTGGCGGTGCATTATAAGCCGAGTGGTAAAAGCGGGAAGGGGAGGGGGGGGGATGACCGGATTCTCAAAGTAAATGTTGTTCAAAGGGAAAAAAAGTCACTTGTAGGGAAACAGGAAAAGCGTGTACATAGGATAAGACTGCAGAATACACACAAAAGAAAATTGTATATTACTCAGTGTATTTATGTCTGTGAATTACATAGGATGTCCGTGAGTCAAAAACACAACAAAGTTTGTATCATCTAGGAACACACAAAGCTGAACCAGATTTCTGCGGGCGTAAATTGTTACGAAAATCCTGACACAAAAAACACTCATTAGTAAACAGTAGTGTAATTCGACATCATAATAATGGAATTCAGCTCTAAGATCTAAAACTAAGGTCGATAATGAAAATGCCCTTGGTAATAATTTGCTTATATACAAAAGTATTGGATGCAAAAATCGTTGGATTTGGAATAAAATTAAAATCCAGACACCGGATTCTCAAAGTAAATGTTGTTCAAAGGGAAAAAAAAGTCACTTGTAGGGAAACAGGAAAAGCGTGTACATAGGATAAGACTGCAGAATACACACAAAAGAAGATTGTATATTACTCAGTGTATTTATGTGTGTGAATTTTACTGCAAATTACACAGGATGTCCGGGAGTCAAAAACACAACAAAGTTTGTATCATCTAGGAACACATCAACACACAAAGCTGAACCAGATTTCTGCGGGCGTAAATTGTTACGAAAATCCCGACACAAAAAACACTCATTAGTAAACAGTGGTGTAATTCGACATCATAATAATGGAATTCAGCTGTAAGCTCTAAAACTAAGGTCGATATTGAAAATGCCCTTGGTAATAATTTGCTTATATACAAAAGTATTGAATGCAAAAATCGTTGGATTTGGAGTAAAATTAAAATCCAGACATTTCCGGAGGATTATGTAACTACACAACATTGCATGGGTATCTTAGATTTATGACTAGAATTATGGGAGCGTTAATAAAATTTAGTAGTTCGTCCTCCTTCGCCTTCTTCTTCTTCTTCTTCTTCTTCTTCTTCTTCTTCTCCTCCTCCTCCTCCTCCTCCTTTTCTTCTTCATTTCCCTCTTCCTCTTCATTCGCCTTCTCTTCTCCTGCCTTCTTCTTTTCCTCCTCCACCTCTTCTGCCTTCTTCTTTTCATACTTTGAATTGAAGTCTAAAAGGTCACATTTATTAGTTTATTCTGCCTGTTTGGGGAATAAATAAAGCTACTATTAATGAGCTTTTATTATTCATGCCTATGGTGTGAAGATAAGTGAATGAGGTCATTATCATTACCATAATAATGTGAATTTTCTGAGCAAATTATTTCTCTTTCCAATTGGGCTCGAGTAGTTACGCACTTGAGAAAGAAAAGCAATTATTATTTTCCCCCACCTCCTCTTCTTCTGCCTTCTTCCTCGGAGTGTTTTTTGCCAACAATTTCAATCTCGGCCCCGACACTCAAAGCGGGATGCAAATTTAATGTCGAAAACGGAAAGATTTATAGGGCAATCCTCTTTTTCTTCCCTCTTCTTCTCCCCTTTTTTTATTTTTTGAGACTTCCTATTTCAAGTCTTTTGGAATTTTTCCAGAAAGATTCAGCGCCTGGACATCTGAGAATTTTTTGACCCTTTTCGAGGAAATTTTCAAATGGTATTTACCATCCACCATTCTTCCTTGTCGATTTTGTTTTATCCTTTCTTGTCCTTCCTTTCTCTCTCTCTCTCTCCGTTTTTTTTTTCTTTTTTTTTTGCATTTTCTACAGGACATGCTAAAAAGAATTGATCAGGCATGAGTATCAGGAAAATATAAAATCTCCATCTTTCAGATTCAGACACACCATTGATCACAAACTCCTCCTCATTCAATTAATAAGAAATTAGATCTGGAAACGATACAAAACAACAGTAATAATGTCTATCATGTAATGGAACAAAGATTCTAACTTACTAAAATTTATAATCTGAAGGTACCTATTACGTCCGGTCTTTACAAAAGACTTCTAGATGTATTCAATGTGTATGCTGCAAAGTACATTCATTGGGTATTATTACTCGTACAATTCCCTTTGAGAGAGTTAGAATACATCTCCATATTGTATTTGTCCGTTTCAAGAGCTCTAGTGAGTGCATTCCGAAAACTCTACAGTAGGTGAATTGAAAAGTACACTGGTAAATTTCTGCCTGCTCCAAACAAAAACTCCCTGGAGAGAAGGAACGGGGAAAAACTTCCAGCCTGAACGAGGGAAAAAAGGGAAAATTCACTCCTCCTCATTCAATTAATAAGAAATTAGATCTGGAAACGATACAAAACAACAGTAATAATGTCTATCATGTAATGGAACAAAGATTATAACTTACTAAAATTAATAATCTGAAGGTACCTATTACGTCCGGTCTTTACAAAAGATTTCTAGATGTATTCAATGTGCTTTATATATGCTGCAAAGTACATTCATTGGGTATTATTACTCGTACAATTCCCTTTGAGAGAGTTAGAAATACATCTCCAATTCTCCATATTGAATTTGTCCGTTTCAAGAGCTCTAGTGAGTGCATTCCGAAAACTCTACAGTAGGTGAATTGAAAAGTACACTGGTAAATTTCTGCCTGCTCCAAACAAAAACTCCCTGGAGAGAAGGAACGGGGAAAAACTTCCAGCCTGAACGAGGGAAAAAAGGGAAAATTCATCCCTTATTTTATTTAGTGCACACTAGACACTAATGTAACGGATGGGGTCTCAGGTGCTGGGTCTAGCTGGGTTCGGTTCACTGAATTTCCACTGGAATTGCTCATCCGAACTTTATAGAGGTACACGTTTTATTTGAAAAAGGAAACACGCGAGCAGGCACTTGAACCATTGAGGGGCAGCATTTCCACTGGAATTGCTCATCCGAACTTTATAGAGGTACACGTTTTATTTGAAAAAGGAAACACGCGAGCAGGCACTTGAACCATTGGGGGGCAGGTCGTGTTTTTTGCCTAGCACATTTTCATATTTTGTTCAAAGTGATAGAGCCCCTCAAAAATATACACAATGTACATTAGAACCTCTTCTCTATCTTCTTCTTCCCCCCAAGGTACAGATCACATTTTCATATTTTGTTCAAAGTGATAGAACCCCTCAAAAATATACACAATGTGAATTAGAACCTCTTCTCTATCTTCTTCTTCTTCTTCCCCCCAAGGTACAGATCCGTTTCAAATATTGGCAAACATATGGCGATGTGCATCTTATAGGTGGCAATTCGGAAAAATTCTGCAGAGTTCTTACTAAAGCAGGTTTTCAGATTTGCAAGCCACCCCTCTTCTATCTAGACTCGAGCTCTTCTACCGTCTATCTTTGCACTATTCGTTGAAGTTCTCTATAGGAGGTACCAAAGTAGCAGTTCCAACACCTTTTACCCAATGTAATGATCACCCTAGTTTCGGGCCTGAACGAAGAATTTCCTCTGTTAGAAAATAATATGTGTGCCAGACTTTCCCGAGAAAATTTGCAGAGAGAAACGAGAATGAGGGGGAGGAAATGGAGAGGGAGGGAAGGGGAGAGCTGCAAATTTGAAAACAATGACATATTTCGTTGCAATAATGTCAATGCAAATGCTTCGTATTGTTTTCGACGATTTGTCAGTGGCGAGGCTGCAAATGATCCTGCTTAAAGATCCTAGAAAAATAAGTTGGCATATAAAAAACAGCAGAAGTTCAAATTACTCAAAAGGGAGGAACATAATGCTAAATTGTGAAAAAATAGAAGTTTAGGAGGAACATAATACTAAATGGAGAACATCTGACTATCCCAGCGCTCTTGTTAAGCTTTTAGATTCGATTATTTATTGATTGATTTAGAATTAATTAAGCCTTTAGATTCGAAATGTATTTTATTGGGTGTAGTTTATAATAATGTGAAAAACGGGAAACACGGGAAACACCCCTCTGATTTTTTTTTTTGATATAAATTAATGTTTTCTATTAATTTGAAGTTTTGAAGAAAGTTGAGCCATTGAGCATTTTACAGTAATTTAACGAAGCCTGCAACCTGATGTCATCAGATGTCTGAGAACCAGAAAACAGAAAAGCCATGTAGATTTCCCATTTCAAACATTGTTGAATGAACGCTACACTTCTTCGACACTACTCTTGGTTCTTGGTTGAAAGATGATGATGATGATGAGTAAAACAAGAAGACAATAAAAGCTTTTATGTCGAGACAAAAATATGCTAGGAAATGAAGTACAAAAAAAATAAGCATGTAGATTTCCCATTTCAAACATTGTTGAATGAACGCTACACTTCTTCGACACTACTCTTGGTTCTTGGTTGAAAGATGATGATGATGATGAGTAAAACAAGAAGACAATAAAAGCTTTTATGTCGAGACAAAAATATGCTAGGAAATGAAGTACAAAAAAAATACAAGGGACTTATGAAAAGAAGAAGAAGAAGAAGAAGAAGAAGAAGAAGAAGAAGAAGAAGAAGAAGAAGAAGAAGAAGAAGAAGAAAAATGAGTGAAATATGAGGCGTCACAGAGAAAGCAAGGAAAAAAAAAGAGATGGATAAAGGGTACTAAAGGGAGGGTAGGAGAGAAAGCGAAAAAGAAGACAGATGATGATGAGTAAAACAAGAAGACAATAAAAGCTTTTATGTCGAGACAAAAATATGCTAGGAAATGAAGTACAAAAAAAAATACAAGGGACTTATGAAAAGAAGAAGAAGAAGAAGAAGAAGAAGAAGAAGAAGAAGAAGAAGAAGAAGAAGAAGAAGAAGAAGAAGAAGAAAAATGAGTGAAATATGAGGCGTCACAGAGAAAGCAAGGAAAAAAAAGAGATGGATAAAGGGTACTAAAGGGAGGGTAGGAGAGAAAGCGAAAAAGACATGGAAAAAGGAAAAAAAGGAGAGATAGAGAGGAGTGGTGAAGAAAGGGTGGGAGAAAGAAAGAGTTGGAGAAAGGGTGAGAGAAAGAAAGAGAGTATAGATGCAAGGCGAGTGCAGTGACCACTACGCCATGGGAGCTGACTAAGAGAGTATAGATAAGAAAGGAGAGATAGAGAGGAGTGGTGAAGAAAGGGTGGGAGAAAGAAAGAGTTGGAGAAAGGGTGAGAGAAAGAAAGAGAGTATAGATGGAGAAAGGGTGAGAGAAAAAGAAAGAAAGGAGATATGGAGAAAGGACAAGAGAAAGAAAGAGAGGAGAGATGGAGAAACGGCGAGAGAGAGAGAGAGAGAGAGAGGAGAAATGAAGAAAGGGTGACAGAAAGGAAGAGAGAGAGAAATGGAGAAAGGTTGAGAGAAAGGAAAAGAAGAGAAGATAAAGGGTGAGAGAAAGCAACAAAGGAGAGATGGAGAAAGAGAGGAGAAATAAAAGCTCTTATCAATGTTTTACATTCGTACTATCAAGTAAGCAGAAATGCTACGCTCCCTTCTTCTCCCTAGTGCCTTCCCTTTCCTGTAAATAGAGCAAAACAAAAGATGTAAAACTTTGGTAAAAATGAAATTATGTAAAAACATGAATATCATTAACCCTCTTGAAACGCCCCTTTGACTCTCATAGGAAAGAGGTTCCCTTCTTCTCCCTAGTGCCTTCCCTTTCCTGTAAATAGAGCAAAACAAAAGATGTAAAACTTTGGTAAAAATGAAATTATGTAAAAGCATGAATATCATTAACCCTCTTGAAACTTGAAACGCCCCTTTCACTCATAGGAAAGAGGCTTTCGCTCTAGGAAAGAGGTTACCGAATGTTCTTTTCAAAAGAATTCAGAACAGAACTTTTAGATGAGAAGAGAAATGTACATAGGCTCGGGTTTGGGAATTTCAACCTCGCAACTCGCAAAGGAATCTTGTACCCAGATAAATCACAATGACTACTCTTTCAAGAATATAAGGAGCGACAAAAATGTCGATTAGTGGCAAAAATGCCACCATATTGTTGTCTCAACCACTAAAAAACCATCACTGATGTTCTTTTCAAAAGAATTCAGAACAGAACTTTTAGATGAGAAGAGAAATGTACATAGGCTCGGGTTTGGGAATTTCAACCTCGCAACCCTGAGTGCACCCTCAGGGTAGTTTTGCATAGGTATGTATTAGGATAGGAAACTAATGCACGCCCTATAATCCTATATTATAGGCGTTGCACAGCACTTGCTCAAAATGTTTCGAGTTGAATTTGTGCATCCACAATGTAAACTAGTCAGATTATTAGTCACATACAAACATACAATACATACATAGATACTTAAAATAAATTAATTGAATGAGAAATTGAGAACTAATAAAGGCCTAAAGGGAAAGTTTTCAAAGTGGACTTGATTCCACAACCTCAAGGCACTTTAGGCCCATATTGCTCAAAAAGTCAATATTGCGTTTCCTTTGATGAAAAGTAAAATACTTACACAACTTTTTCACTTTTAGTTTATTTTAAATTATTTTTACTATGATCATCATCATTTTTATTATTTTCAAGGAAAAAAGAAAAGATAGAACCGAGTTTTTAGAAAGGAATCTTGCACCCAGATAAATCACAATGACTCTTTCAAGAATATAAGGAGCGATAAAAATGTCAATTAGTGGCAAAAATGCCATCATATTGTTGTCTCAAACACTAAAAAACCATCACTGGTGAAAATAATAATGTGCTCCAAAATCCAAAAGAAGGTAAAATTTTATTACGGTCCATTTCACAGAAAACATTTTATTGACCATTAGGTGTGATCCCCCCCCCTCCCAAAACGAAGGGTTAGAATTGTTAGGAAAAATGATTCGTTTCTTCCCAAAGCATTCTTTCTTTGGCCCCACAGAACCCGTTGGTCTGGGCACTAAGTCTTCCATGGTGTTGAGCTCAATTAAACCCGAAAGTTATTCCAAATGGGTGCTTGCATTCAGAACCCGTTGGTCTGGGCACTAAGTCTTCCATGGTGTTGAGCTCAATTAAACCCGAAAGTTATTCCAAATGGGTGCTTGCATATTACTCGCAGAACCCGTTGGTCTGGGCACTAAGTCTTCCATGGTGTTGAGCTCAATTAAACCCGAAAGTTATTCCAAATGGGTGCTTGCATATTATTTCCCTCACATTAAACTTTTCTGTGTAAAAATTGTGCGCTTGCCCCCTCTTGCCTTTGTGTGTGTGTTAGTCTTATATGACTAGTTGAAGGTACATATAGGTAAAGGTTTCCACATACAATGCATATGCTGTACATTTGCCTTTGTGTGTGTGTGTTAGTCTTATATGACTAGTTGAAGGTACATATAGGTAAAGGTTTCCACATACAATGCATATGCTGTACAGAGGTAGCTAAAGCATTTCATACGATATTGTTGAAGAGAAAATGTTGCTCTACTCATCCAAGAGGACGGACTAAAAACATAATATAACCCTAAGTGTTATATCTGCAAAACATGAGTATACCTCTAATAGTATCCAACATATTGTTGGTATGCTGTACAGAGGTAGCTAAAGCATTTCATACGATATTGTTGAAGAGAAAATGTTGCTCTACTCATCCAAGTGGAAAAACATAATATAACCCTAAGTGTTATATCTGCAAAACATGAGTATACCTCTAATAGTATCCAACATATTGTTGACGACACCGAAGCGAATACAATAGTCCGTCCCTTATACCTTTTTATTACTATTGTAATAATAAAGGAAGGACGGACTAAAAACATAATATAACCCTATGTGTTATATCTGCAAAACATGAGTATACCTCTAATAGTATCCAACATATTGTTGGTACTTACGAACTTCTATAGGTCAATATATTTCTAGTTTATCTTCTATTTTCTGCAGTATTTATTGTGACAATAACTACATTACATGTAGAGATTTGTTGGAGCTGACATAAGTGTACACAATTTCAAATGAGGCCTCTACAAAACAGATCTTTTCTGTAGTTAGGTGGCAGACTAGAAATCGATCATGAGCTGGGTTATGAATTCATGAAACTAGAAATCGTATCTAGTCTGATCCATATTGTTTACAAATACGTCACTGAAATCAAGTAGAATTCCATGTTTCAATTTAGTCGGCCGGATTAATTTAATGTATGCAGAGAGTGTATGTAAGTATTTGTAATTTTGTAGTGTTCACAAAAAAAAAATAGTATTACTGGCATTTTCAAGTTGTTGAATGTTGCCATTATGGTTATTTTTGTCATTTTACTGTCATTCTCAATCCCCTAGCATTTGTCATCACTCTTGTGCTTGCCTCATTTGAAAAAATATTTTCAAGTGACACGTTGTACTTGGTATTGGGTATATGGTTTACTAGGAACTTACTTCAAGTGTGAAGTTTTGTTGTTGATGTTTTTTTTTTTTTTTGTCTGGTTAAGAACAATGAAGCAGTTTTTTAAAAGTGAGTAGGGAGTAGGGACTAGTGAGGGCATTAGAAGCACAAATATTTGACTTTGGCAAATATTAGGATGTGGGGAAATCTTCCCATGACCACAAAAATTGTGACACAAAACACAAATACAGATCAATTTTCTTTAACTATCTACTATCTAAAGGCCGGATAATAATCTCTCCAAAATCGTCAAAATATGCTAAATCGTCTGCTAAAATAAGATTATGTTAATAATCTTTTGACTACTATCCGGGTTCTACTACTATCTCTTGCACTATGCATTACTTTAACCATCCCACCCTGTGTTTGTCGGGTAATAATTTACTTCACATTGTCAAGTAGTCAGATGCCTAGCCTGTCTGTTCTGACGTACATACGTTAAAGCTATTCATTACAAAAAGCTGGTTACATAAACAGAGAGGTAACACGAGCCTGTCTGAACATAAAATGTATAATGTAACGTAGGCCGGCCACTCACGATACAGTCTCTCTGACAATTTTCGATGCACTTTGGCAGAACAATCGTAAAGGTGTCTAAACACGACAAATCCGAAAGTCCAAATGGAATCAAGGAAAACCAAAACTCATCGGAGCGAAATCTTTAGTAGACGCAGTCCAGTCTGTAACTCTGCTAAATTTCTGGCATGTCCAAATTTCATGGTGCGAATTCATGAATCCATGGAATGGACATGAAATTGGGCTCAATCCGAAAGTCCAAATGGAATCAAGGAAAACCAAAACTCATCGGAGCGAAATCTTTAGTAGACGCAGTCCAGTCTGTAACTCTGCTACATTTCTGGCACGTCCAAATTTCATGGTGCGAATTCATGAATCCATGGAATAGACATGGAATTGGACTTATCTGTAATAGGATAAACCTCCATCAGTTTATGAAAAAGGGAGAAAAGGGGGAGAGAGAAAAAAAGGAGGGACAGAGGCTGAAGGAGGAACAAAAATGGCGACTCTATCGTTAACCGCAGTCGAGAGCTCGGTTTAGTATGGCAAGAGGGGAAACGTAAACCTAAAAGTGGTTAACGCCCCCTCACGTCATAAACACACTTCCATGTGAGGGGAGGTAGTGTGACCTTGAATGAACCAGGCTGAGGTTAGCGGTTACGGTTAGGTGTTAAATAAAATACAACATCTATGTACTAATGTACATCCAAAGGATCAAAGTACAATACCTCGGTAATACCGAGTAGGTTTTCATAAGGCTTTCATATTGGCAGAAAAAAAAAATACTCAAGTATTGATAAAGTAGCTACATACAAGCACAAAACAGGCACCAGGTGCGAGTAGTACTTCCAAAGTAACAAGTAAGTATATCAGGCACACAGTTTTAATGTAGGTATTTTACTTTTCCCTAAGTCCTTGCTCGTCTTCTTTCTCATCGTGCAAACTCGGCTTGCGCCCTGATTGACGAATGTGAAGTTAGCAAATCCAAGTTGAAATCGGGATTCTGATGTCAATGCAAATGCTTCGTATTGTTTTCGACGATTTGTCAGTGGCGAGGCTGCAAATGATCCTGCTTAAAGATCCTAGAAAAATAAGTTGGCATATAAAAAACAGCAGAAGTTCAAATTACTCAAAAGGGAGGAACATAATGCTAAATTGTGAAAAAATAGAAGTTTAGGAGGAACATAATACTAAATGGAGAACATCTGACTGTCCCAGCGCCCTTGTTAAGCTGGACGGATGGAAATGATTACTCGAGCCAAATGGATTTTTCCTCAGTGATGGCCTGAAACTGATGTAAACTGTGCAGTTATTGGCGCACATGTTAAGCCGTGTCCACACATACTGGCCGTTGATCGACGTCGACTGAAATCGTCTACACTGTCTCGACAACATATAGATTCATTCACCTCGTCGATCGACGGCCGTCGACTATGTGTGGACAGGTGGACACAGCTCAACGATTCATCCCTTATTTCAACCCATCCTAATTCCTATTGTGTGTGGTCGGCCTCAGAGTGCTCCAAACAAAATTTATGTTACCATGTTCTACCTCCCTTCTCTCTCCCTTCCATAGAGGTACCTATCCTTGTTACCGCTTTAAAGGGTGAGAAAGAGAAGGAGAGGAAGAGGAAGAGAAAGAGAAAGAGAGAGAGAGAGAGAGAGAGAGAGAGAGAGAGAGAGAGAGAAAGAGAGAGAGAGGAGGGAGAGACGCCATATTGGTATGTATGTAAACATTAAAAGGCGACTGATGCATCAATTGATCGACGTCGACTGAAATCGTCTACACTGCCTCGACAACATATAGATTCATTCACCTCGTCGAT